>NC_142945.1:38930712-39048212 GCF_046866305.1 Octopus bimaculoides | reverse complement strand
TAACCTTTATTCCATGTCCATGACCAGGACAAATGGTCTCAGTTTAATCCGTTCCTGCCCCCAGACCCGACACTTGACTTTCCCTTTTGGGCTTTATGTCTCCTAGACAGGCATCATTAAACTGCTTTACTCCTAAATGTTCTATTATAACAGTTAGTCCTATCAATAGATAGAATGCTCTCATCTGAGGTTAGGACATGTTCCCACTACACCAGTTTTTTTTTTCATTGTTCCCACTATGTTTTATCCTGCTGATGTCTTTCACTTAGAACTGCGCTTTACTGAAGATACCTTTTCATGCCAGTTTGCCTATCTGTTCTCATGGAGTTGATGTCAGACTGTAAGGACGACATGCTGAGGGTGTCCAGGCGGCTATAGAATCATATCTGTCACTGCCTGAAATCTGTCCTGCATGTATTGTCTCACTCTATGGCTGTCTTGCTTCATTGCAGCGACTCAAGTTTTTTGATCATGGGCAGTCAGCTGTAGTCCCAGTATTCCTAACATTAGACTGCAACTGGTAACAGGCAGAAATATATACATTGAAGGCATTTACAACCTGTCCGAGATCAACTCCAGTCTCTGAATGATCAAGGGTTTGACAACACTCTTCTGAACTTAATCTCAACATTGCTGCCTCATAAAGATGGCAAGGATATAAAGATTTGTTGGAATGTACTTTTATTCAGTGTTCACACCTGACACCTGCTGACCTGCTAAAAGTACATGGTGAGCATATGTAGAGGTACATGTGGAACACTCAACTGCCTACTACTGGCATAATTTTTGTCCTTTACATTAATTTATTATATTACATGGGAGCTTGGGCCCGTAATTGTTATGCTATGGGATAAAAGGTTTAAAGCTGAGCTTGTCATGTTTTTAAACAGTGTATAGCATTTTCACATATTTTTAATGGATGTCAGTGTTTGTGTGAGCGTCTGAATGCAAACACTAATCTTTTTTTTTTAATCTTTTCTCAGTACAATGTGCATGTAATAACTACTAGTAGTTTAATAATGTAGATTACAAGTGAGGGGTTTTGAGGCATGTTATCCTGCATAAAGCCAAGATAGAGATTTATATGATTTCATTCACTGTTTGTCCCTGTGGTAGTTTTCGAAATTCTCCCTGTAGAATTATTATTTACTTAACCCCTTCGCTCCCTACAGAGCTTAGGCCATACAACAATTTACCCCTACTTATCTCAGCTCTGGGCTGTTTGTCCCTCTCCCTGGTCTTGTTGGTTTTGAATTATCATCAATGCTTCTATAACTTTGCTTTTTTTATAGGTAGGGGATATTGCCCTATTCAAACTTATTTTTACCTCTAGGAAGAGGTGGTTCATATTACTCTAGCCTGTATCCCTTTGATGTATCCAGCATGGGAGGCTCTACTTTGTTGAAAATTGCACTCCAACAATATAGCTATCAGGGTCATTGAGGCATGCAAGCCACCACACTGCAATGAGGACTGGATCCTGTGGTGGCTGTAGATTAGTTGTACTCAATCTTTTTCCCTCGTTTATAATTACTAGAACTATTGATCATTCCATGTTGTTTTAAAGTGTAATAAATTAAACTCCCCTGAATTCTCTGTCTCCCAAGTGAAATTAAACTAATTCCCTTACAAAACCAAGTTTGTTAGCAAAATTTGAACTCTAAATCTCTCATTCATAACTGTAGCATATCTAAGTCTTAACCAATTGGATAGAATACCTATGTCATGGCTTTAGACTATTGAAGATTTAGTGAAGAATATCATCAGATTCTTAAAGATGTATATAACTAATGTTGGTTATCTGTTTTTATTTGTACTTTGGGCATTAGGGCTTATATTAAATAAACAGAAAAGATGAAGGGGTCAGACTGTGAACCCTAAGAAACAATTGCCTTATATCATAATTTGCAAAGAAATTGATATTATTTGCATAAGAATTTACATTCTATCATCAAAAGTTAACACACACACACACACACACACGCTCTCTCTCTCATTAAACTGCAAAGAGGAAATGGCATGATGCCTGAGAGGTTTAAAACCCTGTAAATGCTTGCTGTCAATTTCTTCAACCCTGATCCAAATTGCAGCAGTGTTACAGAAGGGATTTGTTGTTGAGAAACCACAGTTGGCTCGTTAGTTCTGATTGAGCTAATTAAACGCATGTCAATGGCTTGTATATCCAGCATATCAGGTATACCATGCTTTGTTCTGGTCTGGTCTAAGACCACACTCTACACACCACTCCCTATATTTATGCAGTTCAGTTGTTGGAATGGAATTGCAGTGGAGCAGTTATACAAAGATTGTTAGCTGATTGCTTGTTATTAGAGAAGATTGCCATCATCTGTTCTTCATTGCTGAAGAATTGTGACCTCATCTGCTCACTGTAGCAGAATAGGAAAGTTGCTTGCTACCACTGGGCAAAGAGAAATCATTTCCTTTTCACTATTATGCAAGAAGAAAACACTTCTTCTCTGCTACTGTTTATGGTAAAATCCTCTTTCACTATGCAAGAACTAATATTCTTTTTACCATTAAGTGGGGGTAACTCATCTCTCTACTACTAGACAAAGGAATCTCCTATTCTCTCTACCACTAAGATAGGGTAAAAATCTCTGTACCACCTCTTTTCTACCACTGTGACCCTAGTTTTCACTACAACTGTAAACAAATTCTATGGTATTAGTCAGTTGCAAGATGCAATTATAGGTTTTGTTCTTTAGATGATGAATACTTCTGTAAAGTCATGCTATCTTTCCAATTCCTCAATTATATCCATCTTCCTGTTGTAGCTGAAGCTCTGGTGTACAGAACACAGTTAGTTAGAAATTAGTACAGACTAAAATTAAACTAAACAAAACTAGTTGGCCGTCATTTGTCATTGCATAATCATTTTAGTTCAGATGTAATATAATCTATTGAATACACTGACAAGTATTCTGAGAAATGACTTCTCTAGTAACTTTTTTCCTTAGCTGTACCTCAAATGAACATTGATGTGTCCTGTTTAATAAAGACTTTTCGGCTATTTTTGCTTATGACAGACCCCTGTTGTGTTTAGAGATGCTAAAAGGTGTATGGGCATGTATCCCTGTAAGGTGAACTAATTCTTCATAGCTTGTCTATTGAAGATAATCTATAACCTCAGCAAGGTAGATTTGACTGTAGTTTCATCCTCTTTACTAAACATGTGTTGGCTTGTTGTGTCATCTGTCATAACCACTTTTGTCTTCTGTATGCTCCCACTCTCTTTCTCTATTTCCCCTTTTCTTTATTTTTCATTGATTGTTTCCCTCTCTGTTTCTGTCTATCTTTCTGGCTCATTCTTTATTCTTTCTTTTGACCACATTTTTCCTATTCTCTTCCTTTTTTTCTATTTCAGTATCTTTCCTTTCTCTCACATTTTCTCCATCTCTCTCTCTCTCTCTCTCTCTCTCTCTCTCTCTCTCTCTCTCTCTCTCTCTCTTCTCTCTCTCTCTCTCTCTCTCTCTCTCTCTCTCTCTCCCCCTCTCCCACCCACTCTTTCACACTGTATTTTTTCTTTTTTCAAATTCTTTCTGACCCTTACATTCTTTTTGTTTCTTCCCCACACATTCTCTCCATTTTTTTCTCCCCTATTTTCTGTCTCTTTCTCGCAGAGTCTTTCTGCTTCAGTCTCTCTTGTTTTCTCCTCCTCCTCTCATTGTTATTGCTATCTTCCATTATAATATCTTTATTTTACAGATGGCCTTTGTATCTTCTTACATCTGTTGTTTTAATGGTTAAACAGATCTTCAAATTTATATGTAATATTTGTATTGTTGGAGCTGGTGGTACTTTTCTTCTACTTAATTACAGTGTTAGTGATACTAATATCTACAGAAAGATTACCTTTGTTGTATAAACACCTAGTTTTGCTCGAAGACCTAAGATATCTTATAATGTGAGCATAAGACCAAAAAGGAGATTCCACCATTTCTGCCATAGATGCTTAATACTGGTTAGGCTTTTCTGGCCACTGCTATCATGCTGAACACCAGGTCATATTAGATGTTATTATTTGGGAGACTTCTACATCCTAATTGATAATGAAGATTCCTCAATCACATTAATGTTATTGGCAGACACAACATGAAATTAAAGATCTACTGAAGCTAATGGGAAACAGAGATTCTGGGAATGGTATTGTGAAATGTGTCTCAGTTGTGGCCACTTGAAGAAAATGCTTTAATGAGACAAGTAAAGTGATAAGATTTGCCAAAGAGATACATCAAGCAGAACTGATTAATTTTAATCTCGATTGAACTTATGTAGAGTTAGTTCTGTTATACTCTGACACATTGGAGCCATAATATCCTTCTATGGTTACATTTAAGCTCATAGCTGCTGGGCTATTGGCACAAACACACCTGCTCAAATAGAGCTTAAATTCTGCCCGTAAGATATTTTTTCACTATTTATGTTCTTGACAAAAGGGTCTGTATTAATAGTCTTTCTATGCCTTTCTAAACTGAAATATAGGGCTCAGTGTGGTAGGTTTCAGTGTGTCAGTTTGAATTGATCCAGATTCAGCTGTAAATTTAGATGGTGTAGATGGCAGCTAAATATCAGGGGTATTTAGATTAAAAGAAGGAAGGTTGTGAGGAAATAAACTGCATGTGCAGTTTTATTAACATAAAATTGTAAGTACTTTTGCTCCCTATTTAGATCTGTGTATTTTTCTATCATCTTCAAGTGTTCTTTCACATGTAGTATATTGTGATGACTGTCATTGACAGCTGAACTCCCTAGTTTGACGTTCAGAATTTAAGAAAAAAAAAATTATCCTGTTGTCACATAGTTTACTTCTAACTTCTTAAGCTTCATGATCAAAAGCTGACAATCATAGATATGTATCTTGACTGAATGTCTTGACCTTGTAATAGTCAAGATATTACATTCCAACACTTGTGACTTTTTCCAACAGATCTTCCATCTCACAGCCTGGTGATGGTCAGGATTTTATTGTTTGACTCTTCATTTTTACAAGATCATGTAGCTAGAAGTGAACATATTAAACACTTTGACCTCAAAATCTTGAAGTCAATATCCAGATCACAGCCATCTTAGTTCTAATATATTTAATATATTTAACTATATAGAGTTTCAGAATTCTCTGTGCTGTATCTACAGAAAAGTGCTACCACCTCCTAACATGTTTTTATTGATTTGTTCATGTATTTGTTTCATCTTGTTGCTAGTGTTGAGCATGTTTAGTTGAGGATGACCCCAGAGTCAGAGATAAAAAGTTGTTCGACAGTTTACTTCTTAGAGAAACATAGAACTCTGTGATTTATTAATTCATATAAACAGAAGCTGTATATGTTAGTGTGCTGAAATGTAAAGCATAGACTAACTGTTTGGGTGATACTCTTTGTCAAACAATGATCATGTCTAAAATATCTTTACTCCTTCATACTATAGATTTAAATATATTGTTTCTGCTTTTATTCTCAAACTGAATCAGATTATTAATAATGTACCAATTATGATGATCATCTATAAAAATCTACCTTTTCCCAACCTAATGTGTTAAAAAGATAGTGTTAATAATGTGAAGTTTTGTTTTTAGTGGCAAAAACTCTACAAAGTTGCCACAATAGAAAGACTGATAGATCAATAGTTAGATTGGTAGATTGATGGACAAGTGGTGGGCAGACAAACAGGTAATATTTCACATATCCAACGTTACCATGTCAAATTTGCACAACTTCAGACTACTACTGGAACTGGAACCTTACTACTATTACCCCAGACTACAGTTATTAACTGTAGCCAGTACTGTCCAAAACCAGAAATATACCGAACTTCACAGAATGAGTACTGTAGCCTGAACTAGCTGAAACGATGCTCAACCAATACTGTAGTTTATACCCCCCACTAATTCCTTTGTAATTATGTCTATTCACTAAAACAGGAAAAATCTGATGATAAAGAAACAGAGGAGATAAAGGTAAACATAGATTGTATTATTTTATCTGCATGTTTCTGAAACTGAATTTATCCAATTCTAAATTCTGTAATTTACATGTTTCTAGGTCATTTACTGATTTAATCTTTTGACCAGCCTCGCCCCACTATAGGAGGACATAGGACCACAGTCTTAGTTTACTAACACAGTGGAATATTTATTTTTGTTTCTTCACTCTTCATATCGTTCATAGTTACTTACAACTTTCTGCTTTTGTCCCTGTTACTTGGTAACTGCATTGTTTTGGTTACTTTGATGCTCTGGTTATTATATCAACTCACACATTATTGTTGTTGTTATTATTAAGACAGTGAGCTGGCAGAATTGTTAGCACGCTGGGGGAAAATGCTTTGCAGCATTTTGTCTGTCTTTATGTTCTGGGTTCAAAAATAGCTGTCAAGTACTGGAACTTGATGTTATTATCATTCAAACTTTTCTTTATCAAAGCAGTCCTCTTTAGTGCAATATACTCTTGATTCTCTCTCTTTTTTTTTTTTTTTACCAAAGCCACCTTGTTTAAACAATTCATACTCTTTATTTAACAATGTCATCTTGGTTAAACTTCTCATTCTCTTTTTTAGCCAAACCATCTTGGTTAATCTTCGCAAACTCTCTTATTTTGTACCAAAACCATTTTCTGTCTCTAAGAAGGAGCATGACTGTTAGTTATAAGCCTTTTCTTTTATATTTATATTCATAATCCAATTCACTGAACATAGGCATTGTTTGAAATTACTGTCTTGTAAACATTCCTTACAGAGATTGATCTGCTGGTTCTTCAATCTTTTAATGTGGTGCCAGACTTGAACTACTCTCAACACTCTTATAATTTGCAGGAAATATTTCCTCTGTCTGTATGCCATATGTGTGCTATGTAAATTTCCTGTTCTTTTCATTTGGAAATTCTTTTAACCTCTTTTTACTGGGATTATTATTATTATTATTATTATTATTATTTTTATTTTTATTTTTATAAAGGCAAAAAGCTGACAGGATTGTTAACATGCCAAACTAATGTTTAGCAGTATTTTTTCTGACTTTATATTCTGAGTTCCAATTCCAGCAGTCAGCTTTGTCTTTCATCACTCCAGGGTTGATAAAACAAAGTACCAGTTAAGCTGGTATTGATGTAATCAACTTGCCCTCTCTCCTAAAAATTACTGGCCTTGTGCCAAAATTTGAAACCATTATTATTATTGTTAAGGTGGCAAGCTGGCAGAATCATTAGCAGACTTGTAAAATGCTTGGCAGTATTTCATCCAACTTCATGTTCTGAATTCAAATGCCTCCAGAGTTGACTTTGCTTTTCATCCTTTAGGAGTTGATAAAAGGCATACCAGTTGAGCACTGGGGTTGATGTAATCAAATTCCCACTCCTCTGAACATGCTGGCCTTGTGCCAAAATTTGAAAACGTTGTTGTTGCGCTTGTGCCACATAAAAGGCACCTGTACTACTGCTACATAAAAAGCACAGTAAAAAGTGGTTGGTTTTAGGAAAGGCATCCAACTGTAGAAACTATGCCAAAACAGACAATTGAAACCTGGTGTAGCCCTCTGGCTTGCTAGCTGCGATTGATTCATCCAACCCATGCCAGCATTGAAAGCAGACATTAAATGATGATGATGATTATTATTATTGAGAGAGCAGTGCATGCCATCAAAGTGATACTGGGGTAAAATATACAAAGCCCTGTATACCCATCATGACTATTCGTCTGATGAGGGTACATGCATCACAACCATATGTGTGCAACATAGTGATCTCATATCAAGATAAACAGCGCATGACCTCGCAGGTGGGGCCAAGTTGGAATTTTTGTCAGGTCGAGTAGCCCATCCCACTCAAAAGGTCCCTGAATAAGGGTTGTTTGAGGATGTTGAAAGAAACACCCATGTTTCCAGAGATGAAGTATTCAAACCTCAAAGAATTCCTTTCAACACATGGCTTTGATGTTCCTCTGCTACTTTTGCTCATGATCAGAGATGCACATATCATCAGCCACCAAGGGACATGCTCAACTGGTTATGGTCAAACAGCTGACAAGCAAATCTGTGGTATTGAGCAGAATATTTGCTACAGCCCATCTTTTATACCAAGACAAAACAATGTACATGATAATACTTCCAATCAATTAAGATCAGAAGCCATGAGAGTCACTGCCTGGTACTGCATCAGGATATTTATTATTATTATTATTATTATTATTATTATTATTATTATTAAATTGGTGGATTGGTAGAGTAGTTAGAATGTTGAACAAAATACCTTGTAGTATTTACTCTAACTCTTTATGCTCTGAGTTCAAATCCTGCCAAAGTCAATTTTGCCTCTCATCCTTTCAGTGCTGTTAAACTAAAGTACTAGTTAAGTACCGGGGTCTATAGTATTAACTAACCCCTACTTCCTCTAAAATTGAGATGTTGTGTCTTTGTAAGAAATCATTATTATTCCAATGTACTTTTTATTCTAAGTCATTCATGATATCCTGTCTTAAAAATATCAACTTCTAAACAAATCAATACTTCAGTTATTTTCAAATCCCAGCCCCACCTCCACACACACCTTACCATGTTATTTGAAGAAGTTTTTATTTATGTATTTTTTTTGTTTAATCTAGTTTCTTCCCATATTTTCTTTTTCTTTTCGTCTTAAAATTTCAAATATATTTATTTATTTATTTATTTATTGTGTTGTTTTTGCAGAAAATTTTCATTTATTCATTCTTTCCTTGACACCTCCCTCCCCACTTCTCTACACCCCTTTCCTCAAATCTGTGTTCCAATTTTATTTCTTGCCATTTCCTGCGAGATTCCAGCAACATCGTACTTTTTAGCTAAGTTTAGCCAGGATTGTAAACACTGATTTCCACTTTACACTTTTGCAATCTTTTTTAGATAGGAATCTGACTCAGAATAGTTTCTGAAATGATCTTCTAATATTATAAGTTTCAAAGTGATTTCTCTCTAAAATTAGGCACCATTTTACCATTTTTATATTTTCTTTTTCTTTCTGTATCTATTTTTTTTTGTTTTTTTCTATTTTAGATTTCTTCATTTAAATTTTTCTTTGTTTTTTTCTTTTTCTTTTCTTTTTTTATTTTTACTTAATTTTAAACATTTTCAAGATTCTCTATTTCTTTATTTCTTTTTACAATTTTCTGTTAGAAGGTTGTTATTATCTTTCTTTATTATTATTATTATTATTATTATTATTATTATTATTATTATTATTATTATTGTTATTATTTTGAACAAAAATGTTTCGATTAGAGATGAAATGGAAATATTTGTTGTTTTTTGTTTTTGTTTTCATTTGCTTGTATATTATTCTCAAAGTTTTATACTGAAAGTTAGATTTACTCATCTAAAAAACAAAAAAAAAAAAAAAAAAGACAATTGTATTTATTGGCACTGTGAAATTTCTAAATATTTTCTGACTTAAAAATATACCATTTCATTTTCCTATTTTTTTTTTTTCATTTGTGGGCTGAGGGGACCAGAAACTCCATTCCTAATTATTTTCATTTTCAATCATTTTAATTATTGTTCTCTTTCTTCTCAGTCTCATTCTCTTTTTATTTATTTATTTATTTATTTTGCTATTAAGATGTTTTTATTCTCCAAAGCCAACTCACTGTGCAATAACCACATAACAGAAACAAGGAGTTATTCCTATGTATTATTATTTTTCAAGCAGGCAGAATCGTTAGAACTCTGAGCATAATGCTTAGCAGCACTTCTGTCTTCATATTCTGAGCTCAAATTTCACTGAGGGCGACTTTGCCTTTCATCCTTTCAGGTTTGATAAAATAAGTACCAGTTGAACACTGGAATCAATGTAATCAACTTCTTCTCTCCTCTGAAATTGCTGGCCTTGTTCTAAAATTTGAATCCATTATTATTATTATTATTATTATTATTATTATTATTATTATTATTATTATTCTGCCGAGGTCGACTTTACCTTTCATCCTTTCAGGGTCGATAAATTGAGTACCAGTGAAACATTGGGGTCAATGTAACCGACCAGTCTCCCACCCCAAAATTTCAGGACTTGTGCCTATAGTAGAAATGATTATTATTATTATTATCATTGTTCAACATTTGGTAGTTTCAGGCAAATTTCTACTGCATCCATGTTTCTTGGATGTCTGCAGCATTGTATGTTCTTTTTGTTGTTGGGAGTGCAGACTCTTCCCAGTATCGTATTGTGTCAGTTTCTTTTTTTTTATATATATATATATATATATATATATAAGGTGTGGTGCAGTCTTTTGTTGTATTAGTGTTTGTATTGTGTATTGTGTGTGTAATGCATTGGGTATCCAGCCTGCTGGTGATAGCTTACTTCATTGGATACTTGCTGTATAGAGTGTCTTGTGTTTGTGGATCGTTTTGTTTAGGTTATAACACTGAATTGATTGTGTCTTATGTAGGACATGGTCTGTTCCTAGCAAGACTATTTTGGGGGATTGTGTGTAGTGTTGAGGATCCAGGTGTAGCTTCCACGTTTTTGTTCATGTTTTTTTATCATACCCAATACTCCTATTTTTACTGGTATTGTTTTCACCTTCATGTTCCACATCTTGAATACTTATTATTATTATTATTATCATTTACTAAATTGTATTATATAGTGGTACAAGGTAATTCAAAAACTTCTCAATGTTCATCTTGTCTTGCCCTTTCTCTCACCCTTCTTCATATCTGACTTCTTCACCACAGCCATCACTTGCCTCTTCTTTGAATTCATTATTCCTCAGGCTCCAGTCCTCCCCTTTATTGAATGCCTCAACTCAGAGATTCCAGGATAGGTCGCCTTCTGCTCAAAAAGAGTAGCAGCCAAGTTACTGGAATCCATGTTATTAACTAAGCCCCTCCCTTCAAATTCCAGTGAGGTTGGCTCTGCATTTCATCCATCTTGGATTTGATGAAATAAGTACCAGTTGAGCACAGAGCTCAATGTAAGCAACTTAATCCCTTCCCCCAAATTTGGTGCCTTGTGCTTCCATTAGAAAGAATTATTATTATTATTATTATTATTAAGGTGGTGAGCTGGCAGAATGGTTAGCACACCGGGCAAAATGCTTTGCGGCGTTTTGTCTGTCTTTACATTCTGAGTTCAAATTCTGCTGAGGTCAGCTTTGTCTTTCATCCTTTTGGGGTCGATAAATTAAGTGCCAGTCAAGTACTGAGGTTGATGTGATCGACTATCCACCTCCCTACAAATTCCAACCCTTGTGCCTATAGTAGAAAGGATTATTACTATTATTATTAAGGTAGCAATCTGGCAGAATCGTTAGCACGCTGGGCGAAATGCTTAGCAATATTTTGCCCATTGCTATGTTCTGAGTTCAAATTTTGCCAAAGTTGACTTTGCCTTTCATCCATTCAGGATCAATAAATTAAGTACCAGTGAAACACTGGAGTCAATGTAACTGACTTATCCCCTCCCCTCTAAAATGGCTGCCCTTGTGGAAAAATTTGAAACCATTATTATTATCATTATTATTATTATTATTATTATTTGTTTTTATCATTTATAGATTTTGAAAATTACATTTTAGGTTTGTGTGTTGTGTATTTGCAATATAAATTTAAACTGAAAATTTGAACAGCTTCTTTCTTATGAAAAGTTTCTTTAGCTGGTCTATGCTCAAATATACTCTTTCCCCAACTCTTTCTCTCATGTTTGTGTTTTCGTGTGTATGTGCGCCTCTCACTCTATCTCATGTATATATATATATATATAGAGAGAGAGAGATAGATAGATTTGTAGTTTTTCCACATCTATCAATTTCCTTTCACACACACACAGATACACACATGAATAATATCAATTTCCATCAAGGTTTTGTTTCTTCTTTCCATTTTCTTTTTTTTTTTCTTCCACAAATGGTGAAATAATCGGAACCTAAAATAAATAATAGTTCCATTCTATCCAAATTCGTTCCATAAAGCTTTCAGTTGTATTCTTCAAATAAGGAAGATCCAGAGAGAGAGAGAGAGAGAGAAAGAAAGAAACAAACAAAAAATTAACACAAAAATAAAACATAATAAAAGAAATAAAAAAAAAAAAGAAACATTGAGAATGTTATTTCAACTGATTTACTTTTCTCTATCATGTTTTGGTGTGGTGGAGAAGATATGGAGGAGCCGGAAACTGTAATCGGTAAACAACTGTTCCAAAGTTATTATTTCTGAATTTGAAATCACTGAACAGCAACTATGGGGAGAATGGCAGGAAAATAATCTGGAGAGTTGCTGAGATTTTCTCAACAAATTTATTCATTATCATCTAACAACTGTCACCCATTATTGATGATGATGATGGTGGTGATTGGTGGTGGTGGTTGGGTTGTTGTTCTCTTCATCATCCATCTCCTTCACTGCAGATTTTTTTTTTTTCTCTGACATAGTTTCTTTATGGTTTGCTTTCCCGAAGCAACTTCTTGTCCAAACACTAAATCTAGGAATCTATTGTCAAGCTCCAGAGAAATTATGATTCTATTTACAAACAGTATTCAATGGTAGTGGCTATTGCTGTTAATATTGCTGCTGCTGCTGTTGTTGCTTCACTACCACGAAATTTGTTTTTTCCATTATTTCCTGATTAAATAAAGCCATTATTGATTGACAAAGATTCACTCAGCATCAAGCTGCAATCACTAGCTCACAGGCACAACGTTTCCTCTCTCTCTCTCTCTTTCTCCCCCACCCTTTTCTACCTCTTTTCCTCCCTCCCTTTCTACCTCTTTTACCATTCCTATATTATCAACCTCTTCTCCATCCTGGCCCACAAAATACACTCATCTCTCTCTCTCTCTCTCTACTTATATAATATATATATATATATATATATATATATATATATATATATATATATATGCATGCTTCTTGTCATCTTCTCTCACCTACAGATCCCTGCACCAAAACATTTTGATCCAATCCTTTCTCCTCGCAACTGCAACCTCCTGGAGTTTTCTCTCATGCTTTTTCTTACATATGTTTACACTGTACTTTGATCACATCACTGCTCATTGGCCCAAAAGAGTCTTTAAAAAGTCATGAGTACCCTGTCTGCTTTTTGACTATTTCATAAGAACTTTAAAAAAAAAAAAAGGCTTCTTCAAAGATTTCAAAACTCATTTACATTAAATCCATTCTGGGTTGTCTTGAGCTTCAGCTTTCAGAAGCATGTTTTGAATTAGACCTGTTTTTCATCCAGGGTATGTTGTGTATTGGTCACTCTGAAACAATGGATCTTCATTCAGTATATCCCTACTCTTTCACACGCACACACACACACACACACACACACACACACACACACACACACACACACACACACACACACACACACAGATAGACACAGACAGCTAGATGATAGATAGATAGATAGATAGATATTTTAACTACCCTGCAGCCATTCCTGTTTCTTGTCCTCATGACTGGAATAAATTGTGATACATTACAATGTAGATCAGTCAAACCCACACCAATGTAGAGAACAAATAATTAAAATGATGATGATGATGATGATGACCCAAGTGATTTAAGTGCATCATTGACCGATGCATTTCTTTCAGAGTTTTCAGCAAACACTAACATAAATATCTCCACATTAATAAAGCCGTAGATATACAAAAGAAAAGATTGTTATTGTTGTAGGAAACTGCACTGGGTGTTTTAATATCTTTCCTAGTTTGTCAGTTTGCCTTTCTGACTCACAAAACCTCAGACAGACAATTCATACATAAGTTCAAACTATAACAACATATAATGTTTTATTTATTTAGTTGAATATAGAGTCATCTTCTTTCCACTCTCCTGCTCTCCATTTCCCCCCCAAATCTATTTTCATATCTTTAAGGATCAAGCCCCCTTCGTACAATAACATTCAGAACATGATTTATCCATTCCATCCATGATTGTTTGCGAAAATTCCAGAAATGACAATGTTATTGCTGTATTTTTCGTTCTCAGTCCCAGCTTTCTTCTGACATTTCCATTAACTGGGGTGAAGATGGCAGAACACTATGTGTGTGTGTGTGTGTGTGCATGTGCGTGTAGTCATGGAAAGGATGAGTTTCTTAAAGGATACTGAAGCTGATGTGATGAGATCGGGGTAAGGTGATGGGGTAGGCTACTGTCAGCGCACATGGATGTGGTATGGACAGTGTCATTTATCTAGCTTCAGAGTTAACCGAAAAAAAGAAAAAGAAAGTGATATGTATTTGTTTGTTGATGTAGTGCTGTCTGTCTGTATGTGTCTTACTGTAAATTTGTTTGTATGAGTATTGGTGTTGATATATCTGTGTGTGTTTCAGTTTGTGTTGCTGTCCATGTTATGTCTTATGTTGTATGTATATATATATATATATTTATTTATTTATGCAGACGCACGTAGATGCATACACATATCAATATACACACACACACACATACATACATATATATATGCACACACATTGTTCTTTTTTTTGTGTGTACGTTACTATTGTGCTATTTTATATATATAATATATATATATATATATATATATACACATAGATATATCAAACAACCTACCAAAGATTTATCGTTTTAATATTTTATGAATTTAATATTTTCTTTGTATTCTGATATCAGATTTTACTTAACCACAATTTTTATTTATTCCCTCATTTATATTTAATCTTTTTGTTGATATAAGGCTGAAGAAGAACAAATAATTGTTGAACAATCTGAAGCCGTCGAGACTGTTAGAAAACTGGATGTTAATTTAGACGACAATGATGATGGGAAGGAAGTAAATGTCAACTTAGCTGATGCTGAGACCATCATGAGTAATGATGAAGATAGCAAAGAAACAGCTGAAGATGGCAGTAAGCCTGGTGATTTTGAAGAGGATGCAGAAAAAAGTTTTCCAGTGGGAGAAAACGAGGCAATTTTGAAGTCAGAAGTATGTGAGACAGTAAACAGAAGCTTGACTGAAAACAAACATTTTGATGATAGATCTGATAGAAGTGAAGATGATTGTGTAGAAGAAGGATCTGATAGAGCCTTACACGATAGTACTGTAGTAGGATCTGATAGAGCTGAAGATGATAGTATAGTAGAGGTGTCTGATAGGTCTATAGATGATAGTATAGGGGAGAGGTGTGATAATGTTTCAAATGATGAAATAGTTGAGGAGCATGATAGAACTAGAAACGAGAATACAGTGGAGGGATACAATAATGCTATAGAAGAGTATTTAGTAGATAAATCTGATAGTGATGCAGACAACTGTACAATGGAAGTGTCTGGTGAGAATTTTAATGATAGAACTGTAGAAGGGTCTTTTAGTGATGTCAATGACACTAGAGGAGAGATAGACCTTAGAGAAGAGAGATTTGACGGAGCTATGGTAGACAGTGAAGAAGAAGCACCAGATAGAGAACTGGGTGAGAATACAATAGAGGAGGAGACTGGTAGAACTTCAGATTATGAAAAAGCCAAAGAATCTAGTGATTCTGAAAAGGAAACACTGGACAAAGTAGGGTCTTCAGAAAATGAAGATGAAGTAGCTGCAACGTTTAAGGGAAAGGAGACTGGGGATACTGACGTGGATCTGTCTGATGGGGAAGACTCTAGAGAACATGGTCAGATTGATAATGAAGAATGTGTAGAAGGGGTGAAGTTTGTGCCTCTTGAACATGACCAGGCAGAAAACTATACCACTGCTGCTTCTGAAGATGGGGACACGTCTACGAAAACAGGAGACACCATACTTTTTGAAGAAGAATCTGTCAAGGCAAATGAAAGTATTATTACCAAGGAAGAATTCTCTGACGGAGACTCTGTGAGTTATTTGCATGCTAGAATCCCATTCTAGGTATGTTTGCATCTGTCAGCAAATATCCTCACAACCCTTTACCATTCTGAGATGTCTCTAAATTGGTAGTTGAACATGCCACCCAGTCTAGCTGTCTTTCTCAATTGGACTTGCTCATTCTGGGTTAACAACAATCCTAACGAGTTTAGTCATGCTTGTTACTGTAGTACAACTATCACTCTGACTACTACTGCTGCTGCTGCTACTATGAGAAAAACTACCTCTGCTTAAATTATTACTACTGCTACTACAACTTCTACTGCAGCTGTTTAAAATACTATTCCTTCACAGGCTATCTTAAGCTTTAACTTTACATTCTTCAATAGAAGCATGTTTTACTTTTTTAATATTTGGTTCTATCTCTATTTGCATTCTTCAATTATAATTTTGCATTATTTCTGCATTTTATTTCAGCGCCATGCACTGGAAGGTTCTCGCCAATCTGAATCATCAGCCAGTTACAAATGTTTTCTTTTCACTTGCATTACTAATTTCCAGTTCTTTAATAAGGAAAATGGCATGAATATTACAAACTCTCATTATTTTTACTTCGTTAGAAGCTTAATGCTTCACATCAGTGTAGAATATTTTCTTCTTAGATGAAAGTCTCTGCTTGAAGCAGTGGTCCCACAACTCATTTCAGCACAAACTGCTTTCGTTTCTTTCCATCCTAGCTCGTGCTGTTTAGGACTGATTTACCGATTCTGCTTACTATCTTCTTGTGAGGAAATTAGTTGTAGGTCAGCTCAGATCCAGCAGGCTATCCTGTCTTGCTTTCAGGTATAGTGTACCTAGGACTACTAGAGCATGAGTGGGAAGAGATTTGGCTGCTATTTCTAACATTTTGAGCAATCACTTAGAAGCTTTCTCATTGGCTTGCTTGAGAAATTAGTTTATTACTGGGAAGTTAAAACAACTCACCAGAGAGTAGCCATCAAGAAATTCCCTTGTAATAAAGCAGAAATTGATTTTTATCTCAATATTTTTTTGGAATAGGTGTCAGAAATTCATTCGTCATTGTCACTGACATAAGTGTTGTCGTTAATATTTCACACCCATTTTTTCTTTTTTTCTTCACACTTATCATCTTCTACCTCACACCAGCTGTGGTGTCTACTCCAGAATGGTTTCCATTATTTGTTGTCCAACTCTGATTATATCTGTCCTCATTACGGTCATGACTGTTTTGCCACATCTGCAATTACTGTGTGCTCCAGCCCAAATGGTGTGGCCATGCTGGAGCACCTATGTTAATGATATGTAGTATATGTCTTTACTGCTCTCACTCACACTATTTATTCAGTGTGCTCTTTATACAGTGAAAAAATAAAAACACAATTTTCAATAGGAAACAGTTAAGAAAATTAATATATATGTGTGTGTGTGTGTGTGTATATATTCTTTTACTTGTTTGTCATTTTACTTGGCCATGTTGGGACACCACCTTGAAGAGGTTTCAGTAAGACAAATCGACTCCCAGGACTTACATTTTAAAGCTATGTATTTAATCTATTGGTTTCTTTTGCTGAACTGCTAAGTTATGGGGACATAAACACACCAACACCGGTTGTCAAGTGCTGGTGGTGGAAAAACACACACACAATATATATATATATATATATATATAACTGAAAGAAGCCCATCATATCTATATACATATATGTATACATATCTATATACATATCTGTGTTTGTGTGTGTCTGTGTATATATATATATATATATATATATATATATATATATATATATATATATATATATATATGATGGGCTTCTTTCAGTTTCTGTCTACCAAATCCACTCACAAGACTCTGGTCGGCTAGTAGAAGACACCAGCACAAGGTGTCATATAGTGGGACTGAACCTGGAATCATGTGGCTGGGAAGCAAGCTTCTTACCACACAACCACGCCTATATATAAAAATGATATTTAAAAAATAGGGTACAGAAAAACATCTGTATATGCATTCCCTCAATTAAACATTGCGTTCAGGAACCCTGGTGTTCCCCTCAGAAAATGTTTAAAACAAGCCAAGCCACCTACAGCAATACCACGGGTGACTGAGAGACTGAGTCACTGGAATTGCCTTTCATAGAAGTCGGTACTTTTTAAAAAAATAAGACGAACGTGATTCATTAGTTTTATTAGGAGGGGGGGGGTCCTATTTTTTTAACCAGTTAACTTCTTTCTTCTTTTAAGGGCGATATGTATGGAGATACTGTGCGCGCGCGACCGCGACCGCCTGCCTTTTATTGAATTACTGATTCTAGCCTTTGTCCGTTTTATGGGTTTTTTTGAATTATTGGATGGGAATGGAAGTGAACTATCCAAAAGTCAAAAAGTAATGAATATCTTAAGTTATCCACCCAAAAGATTTGCTGACAGACAAGTTTCTTTGTTTGTTATTGCTGTTTGACTCCAAACCAGACTTGAGCGAACAGGCTTACGATCTTCAGTATTCTAGTTGTGACAGTCCCATTCTTTTTAACTATTATGTATCTAGAATTACATTCATTTAATTCTTTTTTTATTTTTATTTTTAAGACGAAACGATGTGATTTGAGAGATATTTGGTCGCTACAACTAGCATGATGGGCGACTACACAAAGGCTCCTTCGTTGTGTATTCTTATCGGCAATGTTGGTGGTGGTGTGTAGGAGTTACTTCCCTTGAAATCTTATCACTGTTTCTACTTGAATAGTTCTTTGTTTTAAAAGCTGACATATCTTGTCTGGTGTGTTCATGGTGATATGGTCTACTTCAAATGGGATTAAATAGACGTTTGGAGACAACTGATAAAATATATAAAAAGAAAGAAAAATAACGAATGTCAGAAACGGTCAAACAAACAAAAAAAGGATGAAGAAACTAGATTCTAATATATTTTTGGAGGGGAAAAAAAAAAATCATCATTGACTTGATGTGATTGATCCTGGGAGACTCTGGAATAAATACCACTGAATAAAACATGTGCTTAGTATGTTTGATCACAGAAGTTAAGGTTACTGACAGTTGTTATTTGTCTATCTCTTTCTACCCAGAAGAGACCTACACATGACTTCTGAGAGAAATTTGGCAAAGCAGAACAAGACTACTCTCAATCCACTAAAGAAGGAATGGAGAGTTTCTCTCAAAATTCAAAGATTTTTTTGTTTTATTCTTTTGGGGTGGGGGTGCCTTGGCTGGTAGTCACAGACTGCTTTTTTGGCCCTAGACTCTGAACTGATGTATCAGCCTCATCTTATAGGCCCTGGACCAGTATACATAAGCTGCTGCAGGCACCACTCCAACCTAAGCAGCTTACCCACACAGCCTACATGTCAGGCATGGGCAACCCTTTTCCAAAAGTAGGCTACATGTGACATGGCTCATTGTTGAGCAGGCTTCGTTATTTAAAAAAATTCAAGGTAATTTTCCATTAGGCATGCTATTCAGAAAGTCCACCAAGGCTGCAGTTTGCCTGTGAATGCTATATGTATTCTATTGTCTCTACTACCACCCACACAATCTCTAAGATAGCAGAAATCTGTGGAGAAGAATAAAAATTGCCCTTGAAATGTCACAAGTGAAAAACAGTGACCTAATAAGTCTTCTACTATAATTCCATCTACATTAAAGGACACCTTACAGGAATATTAAACCACCCCCATTACATGCCTGGTATTATATTTTAACCAATGTGGAAAGATTAGAGATGAAGTTGACTTTGACAGAATTTGAAACTGAGAACATAAGTGGCTGTAACTAAAATATTTCAGACATTTTGTCTGTTATAAAGATTTTGCTAATCCACTGCCTAAAGACTATAATTATTCAACTGTTATTAGTATAATTATCAATTTCAGCTCAGTTATATCTTTTCAACTTACATACTCTGATCCATTAATTGAATGTATTAACATTTGATGAGTATTTTATTAGCTTTGTCCTGAAGTCATCTATATACATTATCCGTATGACTTCTGTGATGATGTTATGAATATTTAGGGACGCGGATTGGTAGAATTGTTTTAGAGCTTTGTACAAAATACCATGTGATGTTTAGTTACAGCCTTTTACATCCTGGGTTCAAATCCTGTCAAGAAAACTCTTTGCCTTTTATCCTTTCCAGATTGATAAAATAAAGTAGGAATCAAGTGATGGGGGTCAATATAATTGATTGTACCCTTCCTCAGATTTGGGGTTTATGTCTATGTAAGTAATTAATATTTAGGGTAACAGCGATTGCCATTTGAAAGTTAAATACCAGTTCCATGTA
This sequence comes from Octopus bimaculoides, assembly GCF_046866305.1. Taxonomy (NCBI): domain Eukaryota; kingdom Metazoa; phylum Mollusca; class Cephalopoda; order Octopoda; family Octopodidae; genus Octopus; species Octopus bimaculoides. The sequence goes on along the minus strand of NC_142945.1, from coordinate 39,028,103 downwards.
CTGGTGCAAGACCAAAGGTTTATCGGAATATTGAGTTGATTGAATTGGCCTCTTCAGTATATTACTAGTTCTTAATTCTTGATTCTTCTAAGAATAAAATTCAAAATTAAGTCCAACAGAATTTTAAAAATAGAATGCAAGGGGATGAAACTAAATACTGAAATTCATCTCAACTAAATGTCTAAATAGTGTGACATTCATTGTAGTTTGGTGCGAAACAGTAGTGTTACTATACCCTAGGGTACTCAGAACAAGTATGAATATGGCAGTATCCTAATTAACAATCTCTTGCCTCGGAGTTATGGCAGAATGGTCTTTTGAAGTAGTGGCATTAATGTCTACTCCATTATAATAACTGTAGCTGTGTGTATGTATGTATAATACATATATATATATATATATATATATATATATATATACACGTAAAAGCACCCACTACACTCTTGGAGTGGCTGGCATTAGGAAGGGCATCCAGCTGTAGAAACACTGCCAAATCAGATTGGAGCCTGGTGTAGCCATTGGGTTTCACCAGTCCTCAGTCAAATCGTCCAACCCATGCTAGTATGGAAAGCAGACGTTAAATGATGATGATGATGTATATATATAGTTGCAAAGATGTAGGACAAACTTAAAAAGAAGCGACTGTTCCTACACAGAATTACTACCTACTGGCTGGAATTGGTTACCAAGTGAAGTTGTCAAGTCGACAACAATAAATCAATTTATGAATAGCCATGATAAATATTGGAAAAACAATTAATATAAAACTCCATTCTGATTATCTGAAAGGTTTCATTATAAATGAGTTTACATTTACAGGCTATGGACCTCTCAGCCATAAAAGCAATAAAGTATGGTTTTTAAAAAATTCTTTTTTTTTTTTTTCTATTTTATAACCTAGACATGATATTATTTTTATAAATTATAGAATATCCTCTGAAATAATCTGAGTAAAGTGCAGAGGGAGAGGTTGGACTTAGAGAAAACAAAAATTAGATGAGTTCATATTCGCACAAGCATGAAGAAGAAAGTGAATAAACTTTTATAAAAGATTATCTCTCGCCAACGCTAAACTTTAACCAGCAAATTCTGGTTAGTTAAGTCTACAGTCCTGTCTGCTTATTGATTTCATGTGGAGAATAACATTGCAGCTGTGTACAATGAGGTCGCAGACATTTCCTATGTCTAGACAGCAGCTTTATTGATTGTTCAGGATAATACTTTTAACCAGTAATTTATTCTGTTTTCTCATACACACTTTCTGTCAGCAACATTTTACAGACATCTTGATGTTTTAACAAATTATTCCAACTGTCTCCTGAGTCTCCATGATTGTTTTTTTTTTGTTCTTTTTTCTTTGCTTTTTTTTCTCCCCCAACTGAATCTTTAAATGATACTTCTAGAGTGTTCTCTTGCCGATATAAGGGGAAGGAGTAATGATTAAAATAAATAACACATGCACACATGCCACTTTTAACCTTTGTCGCAAATGAGAAGACTGCAGTCTTTTTATTGCTCTTTGTTAAGTAGTTTATTGTTCAGCTTATTCAAAAGCCAATTTACTGGGGAGGGAGAGCAGTAGTTAAAACAGACCCTAGAATATTACTAGTACCTGTGATTATAGTAAAAGAAGTTCCAACTGAATTGGAGATTACAACAGTGAAGTAACAATCATAATACAACCAAACCTACAGTTTGCCTCTCCAACTTTCAACATTGCACAAATATCAAAAAGTTTAGCTCTTTATATGCTACTGGTATGAAAGACGTGTAAAAAATACTTCTCTCATCATATATATATATATATATCTTTTTTAAGTTCATTTATGAGAAATGTTTTGAACATGCATATAAAAGCTCCTATTATGTTGGTTATAGCCTACTGATGCCAACTGGTGATACCAGTTTTTGGGGGTTGCACCAAACTGTGCCAATATAATGTAGGATAAATATAGTAATAACATATTTATAAATTCTTTCCAAGGATTATTATTGTTTTATATATATATATATATATATATATATACACACACACACACACACACACATATATATATATACACACATATATATATATATATATATATATATATATATATATATATATATATATATATATATATTGTGGTGATGGGAATGAATCTCCAATCAACAGTAGGGATTCAGTTGCTCAATGAACTGAATTACCTGCTCCTGAATTTCTGTGTGGCTAAGTGGTTGAGTATTCCACAGACATGAGTACCAATTAACATGGCAGTGTGTGACAAAGCTATACCTTTTGAATTAATGGTGCAGTCTACCTGATAGGCTTCTGTACAGTTTCCATCCTCTTCATTTCACTCCCAAGCTGGTTAATCTGAAGCTATAGAAAAAATGACTTCTTGCCCTGAGAAATGTATTTATCGTGGGAGGAAGGTGGGGGTGGGGGAATAACAATGTATAAAGTATCATTGCTGTGGGAGTGGAGTTTCTGACATTTGAAACAGTCCTTCTTTGGGATTCAGATGAAAAGAGCAAAGAAGGGCAAAGGCACTGCAACACCTCTCCCTATATCTTACTCTATGTATTATTAACCTAACAATTAGGATTCCACTCTCACATGTCTCACATTTGTTCTGCCATTATATATAAAAAAAATATCAGTGTTTCCCTTTCCTTTTTTTCTTGCAATAATTAGATGAGACTGAATACAAAGTTCACAGAAATTTAGATTTTTAATTAGTCTCTAATTAGGTAAAGAGCAAGTGATTTAAGAAAGTGGCTGAACATCAAAAGTATTGAATAATGTAGGAGAGATGGCTGATTGGTTGTTGATCTGTTGTCATGGGAAATGGTTGATGATATACATTGGGTGAAAATGTGCTGTATGTTGTTGTTGTCGTCGTTGTTTAGCCTTGGATCAAGTTTGAAGTCACAGACTTACATTATTCTTCAATGCCGTTTCTGTTTTTGAAGGTGAATCGACTGTTGTTTTTAGCAAGTCAAATGAAGATGTAGATCATCTTTCTAGGACTCGTGTTTATTATGGAGGATTTTCGTGGTTTGAGGTAAAAAAAAAAAAAATAATAAAAAGGAAGGCATAGGTTGGAATATCAAAGTTTTATCTCCAAGAATGGTGGGCCTTGAAGAGAAAGACAAGGATTTGTGATTTCTGTCCAGTTACTGTATATCAGATGCATAGAATATGACAGAATAGAAAAATCATCACTAAAAATATTTGTGATTATTATGATACTATGAACATCCTGAGGTTTTACTTGAAATAAGGCAATTCAGTTTCAATGTCATTTGAAATTTTCTCTCTATAAACCAGCTCTGCAAATTTTATAAACCATATTTCTTCTAAAACTATAGTTACGTTTATGGATTTGTGTTGCTAGATCCCTGATGCGAAGTCTTGTGTTGAAGTTGTATTGTATTGTATTTCGGGATTTTCATGTTTTTTTTTTGGTGTGGGGGGCCCAAATAAAAGCACAAGCTATATAGTTGTTCTTCAATGGACATGAGTTAGAATAAAAACAGTAATAAACGAGTGAAGAACAAATATATAGTGCATGTGTTTATTTGGCAGAAGGAAAAAAGACCATCTCAAAATACAACAATACCTATAGTTAATCTGAAGGGTATTATTTATGACAGCCTTGTGTCATGTTGGTTTTTATTTTTGTGGTCTGAGGAATAATTTTCATTAATTTCAACTTTTTATTCAAATCAACATTTATGACTCCCAGGAAAGTTGGGTTTTTTTCCCAACCACTGATACTTACATCTTATACTCTGTTATTTATTGTGAACTTGTTACTAAAGAAGAGAGCAGACTACAGTAAGCTTGTCACATTCTGTGCTTTCCAAATAATCTCATCTCCAATATGTAGAGTGAGGTGCATTCTAGAAAGTGATATGTGAAAAAGATGGTTTAAGAATACTTGTTATAGCACATTTAGAGAAAACTCCTGTCATTTTGACTTAACATGATGCTGGAAATACTGTTGCCAATCTTAATTACTGGAGGGGCCTTGCTACTCAATGTGTTAAGTCACATGAGAGGAACTAAATCATTGCTGCCAATTTCGAGGGTTTTGTTATTATTATAGTAAGGTGGTGAGCTGGCAGAATCGTTAGCATGCCGGACAAAATGCTCTGTCTTTAGGTTCTGAGGTCAACTTTGCCTTTTCATCCTTTCGGGATCAATAAAGTACCAGTCAAGTACTGGGGGTCAATGTCATCGATTATCCCCCTTCCCCAAACTTCAGGCCTTGTGCCTATAATAGAAAGGATTATTATTATTATTTTACATTAAAAAAAAAAAAGGGCAAGCTGGCAGAATTGTTAGCACACTGGACAAAATGCTTTCACCCGTCGCTACGTTCTGAGTTCAAATTGCACCGGGATCAACCATACTTTTCATCCTTTCAGGGTCAATAAATAAAGTAGCAGTTGAGTACTGGGGTCGATGTAATCGACTATCCCCCTCTCCCAAATTTCTGGCTTTGTGCCTATAATAGAAAAGATTATTATTTTACATTCCGTTTGCCAAGGGTTTGATGGGTTTACAATAATGCAGCCTCCCATACACTTACCTCTTGTGTCTACTCAGTTCTGTTCTGATTTTTGTTTTTTGTTTCTTTCTTGGTGTTTACCCTTGACTATGTGTCACATGCCTCTTTTAATACTCTTAGACATGATCCCATCTGCCCCTTTTCTTCAATGACTGGGATGCTCTTCATACAATAGACCATTGTGGTATTATAAACATTTGTTCCTGTCACTAAAACCCTACATTTTCTTTTTCATGTGATAGGAGAAACAGTTATTTTCTTCAGATACTGGTTTTAATTGACTCCAACTGGAATGCTATCAGCAGCAGGGTTTGAACTGAACATGGCAGTTTCAAACAGCCTTCACCTTTTGTACCATCTAAAAATCAATTTACTGTCTAAAGCCAAAATTTTAACTTTAGAAACATATTTTTCTAATTCCATCCACCAGTTTGTACATCATCTCCCATTTCCTATTCTGCTAACAGTCTTCCGCTGTTGATTATATTTTTCTACTTCCCATTTATCGATTTTTTTTCTTCTCCCTCCTCGTTTTAGCTTATTGAACCATCAGTAACTCTCACCAAATTCTCTCAACATTTTCATCAGAGACAAAAAATAAAATGAAATAAAGTCATATCATATATTTCTGCTGCAATTAATGTTGATTCTTCGTTTTAAACTTGGCCATTTTGTTTTCAGTGAATTTTAAAAAAAGAAAGAAAGAAAGAAAGAAATATTTGTTGGTGAAGTCTTGGTTGTTGATTTAACCAAGAAAAGCTGAGTGTAATCTCCTCTTTTACTTCATGTTCTTTACTGTGCTACAGAGAAGTTGGAATGCTAAATATATTTTAATTTTCATTATAGTCAAAATCTAAAATGAGAAGAAACAAAAAAAAAAAAACAAAACAAATGAAACATAATATTCCTGCTATTTTGGTTCTGCTTTAAACTCAACATTTTTGCATAAATTCTCTTTCATGAACCTCAGCTATTTTCTATATTTTGTCACACAAATCTAGCATGACTGTCAACTCAGGAATTCCTATAAACAGATACAGCATGGTCTAGCATTTTCCCCCCATCCTCTACTTCTTGTGCATGATGAACAACCAACCCTTTTTTTATTTTTCATTCCAGATCACCTACTTATTGAATGTTTTTAAAATTTTCAAATGTTTATTAAATTTCTCAGCATTTGGATACCATATGCTAATATGTAAATGTCATTTATCTGTATGTTAAATATGACTTCCATGATACAGTTATTTTCCATTTGTCATTGTCTCTCCTTCTCTCTCTCTCTCTCCTATCTATCATTACCTCTCTGACTCTCTCTCTCTCTCTGTTCTTTCCTTCTTTTTATTGACTGTTTGGTTTGTAAAATGATTATTTTTTTCAGGGTCGAGTCCCCCGTTTTGTGTAAACTTTATTTGGTGGCAACAGGTAACATAATGCACATAGAATAAAGACCCCCTTGCAGTATTAGATTTCAACATTGTAGCTGCCTCTGTTTCAAATGTATTGTCTTTTCTGTCTCACTTTGCAAACATGAATATCCACATAAATTTCTCATCCTATAACTTCCTCACAAAATCATCATTTCAGTCATGACTAAATAGACGACAATTGACAAAATATTGATGTTTAAAACTAGTTTTAAAATTATTAAACTGGCTTGAGTATATACTTTACCGCTATTACACAGAAAACCTATTCACTGTTATGTCTATTTCCACTGAAATACTTACTAAACTCCTATCATGAAAGCTATTGTTTGGTATTGTAAAATATTGATTTATTTTGAACGTGTGCAATCCATTGTATTTACTTCTAGTATACTATTTATACATTCTATCTTCATTGTCCCTGAAAGGATTAAATTCATTTTTGATTTTAGTAGGATTTGATCTTAAAATGCACACAACTGAAATTAAATAGAGTACTGCATTTCATGTCATACATCTGTCTTGACTGTGTCCATTTATACTTCTAAGAAGTATTCAGGAAAAAATTTTGTTTTCTAGCAATGCAGTATTTCCATGTCTGTTTTGTAGAAAGTAGAGGGTCGTCAAAAGGAAATAGCATAGAAATCTGTCAAACCTCAAATATCTTAATGTTAAGGGGAACATATCTGCCATTTTGAATCATCTGATAATATAAGTTTTTTTGTGATGTTCTTGTAAAACGTTCTCCATTTTCAAGTTTGGTAGAAAATGACTGACACAGTTATGAAGAATGTTGTCTAAATACCCTAAGCTTTCACTGCTACCCACTTGTTATTTCTGATCCTGTTCAAACATGCTGACAAACCTTGCACAACTTTCATTATAAGCTTACATGTTTCTGTATAGCCATTTCTTAATTTCACTTTAAACTTCAGAACATTGAAGAATATTCTTTGTGGCTGCTTTTCAGTTCCCCATAGCCTTCATGCCATTTTATACTTCACTTGTTAGTTCCAATATCATATCAGTATTTTGTTTGAAAGAATAGCTTCAGTAGGCTATTGACAGACAACTATATTTCTTATTAACATTAATCATTCATTGCCATTGTTTGGGTTGCCTTCATGCAACGATGTGTGAGGCAACAGTTCTAACTGACACTATAAAGAACAATGCCCATTTGTAATCTTTGCTTTTGAAATCCAATATATATTCCAGGAAGAGGAGGAGAAAGAGGTCGTAAAAGATGAGGAAAACGAAGAGAAAAAAGATGAGGAAAGTGAGAAAAAAGATGAAGAAAGTAAGGAAAAAATAGATGAAGAAAGTGAGGAAAAAATAGACGAAGAAAGTGAGGAAAAAATAGACGAAGAAAGTGAAGGAAAAAAAGATGAGGAAAAAGCTGAAGTAAAAGAGGAGGAAGAGGAGAAAAAAGATGAAAATGAAAAAGAGACTGAGAAGGAAAAAGAAGAGGAAACGAATAAAGAAGCTGAAGAGGTTATTAAAGCATGACGATAATCTAGCTACCCAATATTTACCTCCTCTCTACTCTCTTTCTCTCTCCGGATCAAACTTAACCATAAATACTAACCTTTCTCTTCAAAAGACTTTTCTATCTTTTAGTCTGATAGTTCTGTGTTTATCCTTACAAATTTACTAACAACAAAGGGTTTTTAGAAATGATTCCATCAAAGTCAATTCTTCGCATTAAAACTCCTCGACCACTCTCCTTCATTTATTCCTATTAAGAGTCTCAGAAAAATATATTAAACCAGTGTATTAAGCTGGTGAATCCCATTCTTGGTTCAATCCTATATTAATGCTTGATTTCACTTACAGCCAGTAGAACTGACTGTGGAACCATTAATAACAAGGAGACATCCAGGTTCAGTAATGCAATCTGCTGATGGCTGATACATATCCTGGCTCAGTGCGAATGTGTTGATAACCAATACACATCTTAGCTCAGAATTCTGAACATATTGCTGAATGAGCGACCTAGGTATATTGTAGCTTAGCAGACTGTTTGTATGATGCATTAAGCAAACTCAAACATTTAATTTCGAACACAATGTAAACTCTGAGAGGTAAGGTCACAAAAGATTAAGACAAGAGATGATAAGCTGTAAAGCATTTATCAAAAGCAAGACAACAATCAATGGACAGTAAAATGTTGATGACTTTCCTACATGTTTTATTTGATGGAGAAATTATTAATGCCTTAACTAATGGATATATATGAAATATTCTTAGCACTTTTAAAGTTGGGATTTGAGATTCTAACTTGTAATTACTGACGGTTATTAAATTCCTTGTAGTTCTAGCATGGCAGGTCTTGTCTTGACACAGCTATAAAATCTTGACAAAGTGTACAAATGTGATTTTGAACCTTCTCCTTTAGAATCGCTTTAACTATTCCTTATTAAATTCTCTTGAGAAAAACATAAGCACCATTGGCTTTCTCTTGGATTCTAGTAGAAAATTAATGTGTTTGATGTCTATTGGTGAGATAAAACCTCAGGGGCTGTTTCAAAGAGAGTCAAATGATTCAACCATCTGTTCTGTAGGATAATGCTGGCTTCTACTTGGAATCAGTCTCTAACCCTTCACTGAAATCATACACACACACACGCATGTATGTGTGTGTATGTATATATATATATAATATACATATATAATGTACACATATATATATAAGTACATATATGCATGTATAAATGTATATATATATAATGTATGTATAGACATAGATATAACAGTAGTTGTTTGTTTAACCATTTACTAACCATAGTTTTGAAGAAGAATATTTCAATTATTATAGCATAAGAGGATTTAGCAAAAAAATCTGTAACATTGTTGTTGTTATCATTATTAGATGCTGTTTGAAAATACAAGATTAGATTCTTGTAATAGTTTTTGATATATTTTACAGGCTGGCTTCAAGCTGGTTGATACCCAAAGATGTAAGACTTTCTGTAATTTAATTTGGTCAATAGTCTTTGTCATTTTTTTCCCCCACAGGATTTTAGCCTAGTCAACTTTATCATCATCATTATATCATCTACAAATCTCACTTTGATCACATATCTCTTTCAGTTTATTTTGATATTTACTATATCTCTAGTGAAGTGGTAGTTTTTTTATTTTTATTTATTTATTATTATTTTTTTTTACTTTAGAGATTATTCCAATAATTCAAGTAACTTATTTCCAGCTTCTTAGATTTTAGCTTTCAGCATAGATTAAGTAACTTTCTCTTATTTATTTCTAATAGAGAATATTGCAATTTTTCTCTTTGAAACCAATCACTCTCTACAGTTGAAAATGGATGGTGGTGGTTTGTGTGGGGGGGGACAACATGATAGCTTATCTTCTAAGAGTTACAAATATCTACAGGTGTTGGAAAAAATGTAAAGAAATGTGGTTTTAGAGTGAGAAACTTAGGTTTTAACTGCATCTTCTTCTCACACAACTGACAAATACTAGAGTTCCATCTCAGTTGTCAACAGATGATAAAGGGACACACTAAGTGCTGTGGAAATAAGTTCAAATCCATTATGGAGGCACAACATTGTTAAGTGACCAAGATAGAAACAAAATGTCTGTTCATTTGAGAGACAATGGCCATATCAACCTGGCCATTGTCGCTTTCTCATAAGTAGCTTAAAATATCCAAAAAGTTAGACCAGTACATAGACAACCATGTGTTATTTGAAATACAATAGCTGTAAAGTCATGGGCAGAACTACTGATTACATGGCCCAGAGTTTAACCCTTTTGATACCAACCTGCCTGAAAATGCCCCTAGCTATATAAAACAAACTTCCTCTTTTAAACCAGTCATATCCAGCCAAAATATTCAACCTCTTTTATGCTTAAAGTGGGCCAGATGTTGCCCCTTATACCGATCCTACAGAATTATTCTAAAAATTAAGTTATCTCATAAAAATCTCAAAAGTTACAAGATAGTGCATGATTAATTCGAAGCAAGGTGACTAAATAAGCATTACAATTAACTAAAGAGCTGAGGTGATCTAAATTAAAAATGTCCATCAAAATTTTATGTGAATTTATGTTCCAAAGACCAGCTTCATAATGACAAAGATAGTTTAATAAGTTCTTTTTTTTTTATTTGTAAAATTAACTGAAACAATGACAATGTATTTTAACAGAAATATTGTAGTAGAAATATTCTACTACAATAGTTGTAGTAAGCAAGATGCACTTGCCTGCTCTCAACCTGCAAAGGATGACAATCAAGTTGAACAGTTAAAACAGAAGTAAAGACATCCATTTATAAAAACAGAACTGTCTGTTTTAGTACTGTGAAACAAAAGTGATGATTAGGAATTTTTAGTTAGATTTTAATCTGAGTAAGGGCTGTAACTTCAAAACATTGTTCCGACATTATGCAAATGAACAAATTTATGGAAATCCTCCTAGAGATATTGGTATATTATTGAAGGCTGTAAAACAGTAAAATGACAGATATACACTTATGTTCCACTATATATATATATATATATATATATATATATATATAATCTTGTGTTAGCTTCAGAATGATATACAATATCAATGGTGTTATCTGAGATATCTGAATAATTTTAAGATGCAAGCTGACACCTGTTGGTGAAGATTCTGTGAAGTATGTAACAAATTAAAATTAGCCTGTGTAGACCATCACTTCTTATTAGTAATTATTGCCAAAAAAATTTTACAGTTTGGCACACATTTTCTAATTGTTACATTTGAAAAGAACAATCACTTTTCACATCTTACTATAACCTAATCATTTTAAACACACCAGCATCACGTGAATGAATCACTGGCAGTTGCTGATGTGGTATGTTTCACCTAAGTCAAATCACTCGCCTCATATGGAAGAAAATTACAGAAATCACCATACAGCAGATAACTTCATTTTGATAAATGTAAACATTTTTTACCTTGGTATGAAGGAATTTTGGTGGAAAAGTCCCAGGTTAGAGAAATTGTGATATTTAGCTCCTATAAATTTTATTGACTGTAAATAAAGTGAAGGTTTGCATTTTTACTTTTGGCTCAGTGAAATTGACTGGAACTAATAAGACTTCAACAAAGGTCAAAACTACAATTTTCCCATTGTTGATCTTATATACCCGTTCTCTTTAACTTAGAATTTTGTCATACCAAAAAGAAAATGTATACATGATTCAAATTTATGAAATCCTCGTCTCAATAAATAAAATATTTAAAATTTCATCACAAACTAGGAACTAGAATGTCTCAAATGAAGCTGAAAAGTGATGAGAAGGTTTGCAGAAGCTATAGGCATAGCTTTTTTTTCTTTCTTCTCTTGTCATTTCAGCATCTTAAAACAAGTTTTCTTGTTCTTATTTTCCTTTCCTTTTTTTCTATTGAGTTGATTACTTTAGTTGTAATCTTTCTTCACAATTACAGGAATTTTGGTTTACAAAACCCAAATTGTCAATTGTATTGTTAGTAAGGTTGGATTTTTTAGCTGTTATTCATTTTTTTTCTCCTTTTTTTTTTTTGAATATCGCATCGAATGAGATATTTTAAAACAAACATAATTTTGAGTTTTATTATTTATTTATTTAATGATTTTATTATTTCTTTACTCATTCTGCTTTATCCAACCCAACTAACTGTTGGTGTTAAACTATAGAGCATTCATAGCTTATGCTTCTTGACTTTTCTGAAGGTTAATAGAAGACATGTAAACACTAAAAGCAGATCAAGTGATTTTTTTACAGCTATTAGAGATAGTTAAAAGAATGGTTTTCTGAATTCTGCCGATATAATCAGTTGATTGGTCTATGTGATGCCAATTAATTTGCTGAAAATTAAATGACATCAATTTTCTGTATGAATACTTTTATAGATTTAATTACAAAATCTAAAATCTTTGTATGATTAGTTTATATATTTGCAGTTTTTTGTTGTTGTTTCTTAGACTAAAACTTGGAAAATTTCATCTTTATTGGACTGTTTATTAACTTTAATTAATTAGTTAAAATAGTTTAAGTAGAAAATGTAATTTTCTCAGCAAATAATTTCAAACAAAACATAATAATTTTAACCTTATTAATTATTCTTGTTTGTTTTTGTTTTTTTTTTTTTTTTTAATTTTTAGGAAAAATCAGAAGAAACGGAAGAACAGGTGTGTTGCTATTTGAATTGGTTAAATATTCTTATTGTTATCATTTCGCAAACATGTTTTAGCTGTTATACTTAGAATTCTTCTGTGTAAGCCATAAAAGTTTAAAGAAAGCAGTTTCTACATTTCCAGTTTAGAACTGAGAAATTATTATTATTCTTATTATTAGATTATAAGAATTTAAGCTATTTTTATTTCTTGATCAAATGTTAAATGTTTTCTTTTTTTGCAGGAATAAAGGTTTCATAGAACAAATACTACAACAGTATCTGTTGGTTTTGACGTCTCTGACTTCATCTTTATCTGTCTACAGTCGGATGAGTCCATTATCACACTGTCAACACCAGGTTTCTTACCAGTGATGTCTTTCATGGCTACCTTTTGATTTAGTCACCTTCATCACATCTTAACTTGTATCAACATCGAAAAATGTTCTTACAGTTTGTTGGTATCTTCCCCCTGTCTTAATTCTGTGGAAGCTAAACCAGTTTAAACCTTTAAATGTTTTTGTTACAACTCTTACAAATCTGTCAGATACACCCCCCTTCCCCCACCCCACCTCACTATATGTTTCTGTTCTGTTAATTTGTGTTATGACATATAGAGCCAGAACAAATAACGAATATTTTTTATGTTTAGAAATTTTACTTCACTTATAATTGCATGCAAGTTTGGTCTACTGTTACTTTTATTAGAATTATTATGAGTTACATTTTGTCAGTATTAGGTGCTGAGTGTTAAAAACTGGGTTGTTGATTTTCTTTCTCTAAAAATTATTACTTGATGTAAATATTTACCAAGTCCTGAATAAATTAAAATCCTAAATTTGAACAAAGACCTTTTTTTTTAAGATTTAATTTAGATTCCAGATTAATTTAGGTCTCATCCTAATCAAAAGATGTAATCTTTTGAATTTTAATATTCTCATTAATAATGTAATGAATTGCATTATGATATACCAGTTACTTTAAAATCTTTTCAAATTTGACTGCTGTTTGATATAGAAAGCTTTATAAAATATATCCAAACAGTATGAAGCTAAAGATAATATTACAAATATATAAACTTATATTTTTTAGCGAAACGTTTATATGCAGCTCTTGTAACCAAAATTCTAGTTTTGAAATAACTAGAAAATATCAGGAATGTTTGTCTATTTTAAAGTTTCTAATTCAAGCAGACTGTTCTTTGTTCAGGAAGCTTTAATTACACACAATAATGTCCATCCATAAATCTTCTGCTGATATTCTTAGATCCTCTATCTCTCTCTCTCTCTACTTGAATTGTGATTATAATTACTCCTGCTCAAAGCTTGGTTGCTTTAAAACACCCAAGATTTTCTAATAAAATATTTTCTAAAAGCAAATGTCGTTTTTGTTTTTCCTGTTGTTGAATTTTCAATAAATGTTTAAATTAATGAAAACTATTTATAATTGTTCACTGAGTGTATTTATCGGTTAATTATGGTGTGTTTCAATAGTACGCACTGCACAAATACAGCATGGGTTGTGAATAAATATGTATGTGGGTTCAGTCCCGCTATGTGGTACCTTGAGCCAACCAAAGCTTTCATCATCATTTAACGTCTTTTGGAAACTGAAAGAAACACATTGTATTTACACTTCTCTTGACATGTTATGGCTGTAAACAAGCAGTATTGTTTGTTTTCAGTCTTCCATGAAAAATATGTCTGCCCATGGAGAAATAGTACCTTGCCTGGAAATAGGTGATGGCTGGCAACAGGGAAGGTGCCCAGCCATAGGAAAGCTGCCTCACCAATGCCAGCATGAAAAAGTGGACATTTATGTAAATCATTCCTCCGTGAAATTAGACCCTATTTGGGCAGCTTATGATGAAAATCAAACTGCTTTTCTTTTATTATTGTAGTCAGGAGGAAAAACAGGGTCCATCACTCTTTAACCCTTTAGCATTCAAATTACTTTGTCAAACATAATATATATTTATTGAATTCATCATGCATATTATCTCATAGCTTTGAGATTTTAATGATGTGATAGTATATTTTTAGATTAACTGTGTATGTTAGGTGTGAGGGGCTGAATTCGGCTGGTTTGAACATAAAACAGGTAGAATATTTTGACCTGATGTGACCAGTTTACATGCTAAAGGGTTAAAGAGTGGGAGGGAAGTTAGCTTCACATTGGACTGCTCGCAACAGACTGGACTCCATTAAAGCCACCCACGTGTGCTAGTGACATATGAAATACACTCTATAAAGTGGTTCGCATTAGGAAGGGCATCCAGCCATAGAAACGAAGCCAACACATACAACTGGAATCCGGTCCAGCTCTAGTCCAGCTGTCTAAACTAATGCCAGCTTAGAAAACAGACATTAAAGGATGATGATGATATATATAAAATATATGAAATACTCATTACCAATTAGTTTTGCTGGATTTCAACTGCATTGGACTCTATCCTACATCCCTTTGTTTTGTTTTACTATGTGGTTCGTAAGCCTGATCCATTAAAGGAGCTTTTTTTTTTATGAGTACCACCAGATTAGTTAAATCCATATATATTGTCCATGACTGTTCCAAGTGCTTATCTTGCGAACTGTATCCCTTCTTTACTCCCCATTTATTTTAGCTAGGCAAAGAAGCTATTTGAGAATTAAGTGTCTTAAGGAAACGGTTCAGTGCTTGTTCACAAGATTTGAATTTATAATTGAGCACCTTAAAAATTTGGTAAGTTACCAAAGTTTAACGTACACCAAATTTCTCCCTGATCGATTTGATGACAAATCACATGTAAACTTGTATGATAAGCAGATAAGGATTAACAAAACTGGCACAGAAAAGATTGACCATTGACCTTAAATTAGTGTCGTGTCACATAGCGCAAGAGGAGACAACTCAGAGCTTATACGAGTTATTTCCCTTGGTTACTTCACACCTATATATATGTAATGTAGCTATTATCATTTAACGTCAGTGTTCTATGCTGGCATGGGTTGGACTCTGACAAAAACTGGCGAGTCAGAGGGACGTACCAAGCCCTGTTGTCTATTTTGCCATGGTTTCTACAGCTTGATGCCCTTCCGAATGCCAACCACTTTACAGAATGTACTGGGTGCTTGTTTTGTGGAAATAGCACTGTCAAGTACCATGTGTTTGTATGTATGTACATAACTACCTATCTCACAGATGTCAATCTAGAAAGAAGGCACCCCAGGAGTGTCTGGATGAATAGATCAGAGAAAAAAACCTCAATCTCATGCGTCTTGATCTGGCAAATGCTTATGGGCCAATACCTTAGAAGATGGTCCAACTGGCTCTCAAGATATATCATGTTTCAAAAGAATAATCAAGAAATAATGAGAAAGTACTTTCATGGCTTCTCAGTGCAATTTTCTACAAAGGATTTCATGACAGACTGGATCATTTTGAAAGTTTGTTTAGCAATGGGTTGTACCATTTCTCAAATACTGTCTGTGCGGGCAATGAAGGTCATCTTTAAAGCAGCTATGAGTGGTTCCAGTTTGGCAGACTTTGGAAATGGATACTGAATAATGCAATAACCCTGTCCACATGAAACATGCAGAATACTGAAGTGTGTTAACAAATACTCAAGGAAATGGCATGATTATCATATTGTTGCCAAACAAAGCTGAAGCTACATAGAGTACGAGACTGGAAAAAGCAAGGTTTTGTGTACGCTTGAGGACTCAAGAGACAAAGTTGGGAGATCAATCCAGAATAGGCTGAGAACTAATAGAAAATCGAAGGTTCAAGAGGTGATAGGTGAATCAAAGGTTAGTCTTGGGGTAAGAGAAATAACAGGATTCACACAAGCCAATGGATGACGAGAGGGTGCACTCCAAAAACAGTCTCAGCTGGAATGACAAATAGCATATGGCTCTTCTTAGAACTAACTTCATCCTCAGATATCTATTAACTTTCTGCTCTTGAATACAAAACCTTGTGAAATAGGAGAAATCAGATAACCCAGCACACCCACTTTGCAAAGGCCTGGCACTCCATCAGAGAACTGTTAGCATGCCAGAGAAAATGCTTAATAGCATTGCGTTTGTCTTTACGTTCTGAGTTCAAATTTCACTGAGGTTGAGTTTACCTTTCATCCTTTCAGGGTTGATAAAATAAGTACGAGTCAAGCACTGGAGTTGATGTAATCAGCTAGACCCCTCTCCACAAATTCCAAGCCTTGCCCTGATAGTAGAGAGAAATATTAATAATAGTTTCAAGTCTTGACACAATACCAGAAATTTCGGATAAGGGGCTACTACGTCGATTACATCGATCCAAGTGCTCAACTGGTATTTGTTTCAATGACCCTGAAAGGATGAAAGGCAAAGTCGACCCTGGTAGCATTTGAACTCAGAATCTCAAGACAGACAAAATGCCACTGGACATTTTATTTGGCATATTAACGATTGTGCCAGCTTGCCACCTCTTAATGATAATAATAATAATAAGGGAACTCAGAGAGCACAAACCTCCGTCAAAGCAAAACCAACGTCCTCTCAACGATTAGCCGGTGATTTTTAAAATGAGAATATCTGAAATAAACTCGACTACTCTCACAAACAAGAATACTAAAAATAAACCCGACTGGTCTCAAAAATTTAAAAAAAAAAAAAAGGAAAAATAATCCAGAATTCTTGTCCAGTACCGGATCGATCCCAAAATCAAATCAGTTTGTGCCAGTCACGAGGCCAAACATCCCTGAAAGTTTCATCCGAATCCATCCAGTGGTTCTTGAGATATTACGGACAAACAGACAAACACGACTGCAAACAATACCTCCACCTTCATTAAGGCGGAGGTAATAATAATAATAATAATGATACTTTCGGATCTATTTCAAAACGGGGGCACCAGTATTTTCTTAACGAAACACTTTGAAACTTGGGACACTGGTAGAATGTGTCATATAAAACATCTTTTACTCTTAGTCTTCTTAACAAAAAAACGTACATCGCAAGTTATTCCATGTTAAAGTTGTCGTATTTCTGTAATTTCAACCAATCACTGACGTCTATTCAGCTGAATAGAGTTACTGCTGGGCGGTCATAAAAATGTTATTCCCTGTGACATATTTTATCCGGTTTAATCGTAATTTATACGCATATATTGTTTATATAATAAATTACGCTGTGCGTATCTATGTGTGTAACAACTTTAGAGTTCGGATTAGGGGATTAATACGATATACACCGTTACAGCGCTAACTGTTTTCAACTGAATAGACGTCAGTGATTAGTAGAAATTATCGAAATAAGACAATTTTTTACATGAAATAAATTCGAATACAAAAATTTTTTTCTGTTCTATAACAAACAATAGATAAGTATACGAAGTTTGAAAGTCTTTCGGTACCAAAAACACTACATAAAACAAATGAAAACTGGTGCCCCCGTTTTGAAATAGATCCATACTTTCTATTAAAGGCAAAAGCCTTGAAGTTTTAGGGGGGGGGGAACTAGTCAATTACATCGCCCCCCAGCGTTTCACCGCCTCTTAATAATAATAATGATGGTAATATTAATATTAACAATAACTTTAGCACAAAAGTATCAATTTCAGCAGCGCCTTAGAAATCATTAGCAATTGCAGCACTGTTTAAACTCTCATATAAAAGTACTTAATAATGCTTTTTCAGTCCTCAGTTAGTATAGAACCACATTTTGACTTGAAAGCAACTGAATTTTATCGTGCACGGTTTGCTATAAATTATTCCTTCTCATACTTTCCTTTAAATTAATTATTAGTTCGGTACTTATTCTCGCTTCGTAACACAAAATCAAATCCTTTAGATTTTTGGCGAAGGGAGATAACTCAGCTAAAGATGCTTTTAAAAACACATCTTTTTGTATAGCAAAGTGTTTTTCAGTAAAATAAGGGTTGATCTGGAGTAATATAATAGAAGACACTAAACCCGATAGGGAATACATTATTTTCAAAGTTTGGCCCAAGGCCAGCAACATGCAAGAGGGGTAAGTCGATTACATTGACCTTGAAAGGATGAAAGGTAAAGATCGACCTCGGCGGAATTTGAACTCAGAATATTTAGACAGATGAAATAACGCTAAGCATTTTGCCCGGTGTGCTTACAGTTCTGTCAGCTCACTGCTTTAAGGTATTCGTTGAAACCAAACGTAGGACTACGTGGATGCAAAAGATACTTCCTAACTGTAAGGCGTCTTACATAAGTAAAGGGTTTTTGTTGGCGCTATTATTTTTATAGTTTGATAATCTTCTTGTAAATGGCCTTCCAACTGTGAATTTAGAGCAGTACCTGTTTGTTTGCCTCAGTTAATCTAGCAGAGTCGAGTTATGCATCTTACTAATAGGACAAAAATAATAATAGCTCTGATATGGTTTGAACTCAAAATCCCGTGTACTGAATTATTGTACCACCAATAATAGAAATATACTGTCACTGATTTGATACAAATATATATTTAAAAAGTGGAAAGTGCTATAAAACATTCTTTAGATATACAACTTATGATTATTATTACAGGAACTGTTCTAGGATTCTTCAAATACGCCTTATTGAAGACTCATAGAATCGAAATTTATATATCAAGGGAGATAATTTCAAATATTAAGCCAATAGGATGAACTCGCTTACCTTTTAAACACTTCAGTTCTGTATTGATGGCATCGCTGTAACTAATATCAGCATTATAACAAGGTGCAGCATATTGAAGTAAGTCTGTTTTGGTTATATATAATGCAACAAACGTTTAGTACGAATAGTAATATTTATTATTTGTCCAAGATAGGAAGGACAACATGGTACTACTAAAGCAGCACGGTCCCGAACGCGCAGTCGCGCGTCCGCGCTAGCTAGTCTTGAGTGGTCGATCCTAACCCTAAACACTTATTCATTTGCACACGCGGGTTAGGGTTAGGATCGACCACTCAAGACTAACTAGCGCGTTCGGGACCGTGCTGCTTTAGTAGTACCGGACAACATTATCCAGTATTCAGTTAAATTCTTTGTTCAAATCCTGCCAGGATCAAATTTTGTCTTACTGTAGAGGATTATCGTTGACTGAATTAATTCACAGGACGTGCATAAAATCTATTGTATGGATTCTGAAGTCATTTTAGATGAAACTGATAAGTTTTCAGCATGGTTCTGCTCTTTTTCATTTCTAATAATTCACTGCTCTTAAAAATTAAAGCAAAAATGTAATTAAAAAGATTAAATTTCAAAGAATAACAACAACACTTGATAACAATTTCTGTCGAGGCAATTTATTGCTAACTATACAAAGATATATCTTCTGCACTGTAAATAGTTGTCATATAATATATACATGCATACATAGACAGTATATATATATATATATATATATATATATATATATATATATATATATATATATACACTCACGCTCTCTCTCTCTCTCTCACACACACACACACACACAGATCATGTACAGTTAAGTAACTCATCAAGTTCTGATCTGGTTCATTGGAAGTGAAGAAATGTGAACAGATTTACTTCACTGAAATTTTCCACTCTTGAGAAAAGAGAAAAGAATATTATTTGAATATTATTCCATAACTGGCCGTTAAGACTGCATTTTCATTTTTGTTTTAATTGCTTTGTTCAACAAAGAAGGGATATTGATGAGGAAGATTAGAGATTAGCTGTGATCAAACCACAGAGTGCAACATTTCATAGTAGTAGAAACTTTATTCAAAGGGTTGGTTCAAGATATTCAAACCATAAAAATCTATGTATTGTATTTGGCTGTCACAGATAAAAAAGCACAACCCAAAACATTACTCTATACATTATCTTGTGGCACAACAATCAGTTTGACCATCTGAGAAATTTCTTACACTATATATATATATATATATATATTTAATCAAGATGTGTTTCTCTTCAGCTTGTAGTGGCGCGAAATTATAGCCACCATTGAGAAAGTACTATTCTGTGCATGCGCAAAGGACTTCACCACCGGAAGCCCCTCGAGTGCGCATGCGTAGTAAAACTGGTACTTAAAGAGTTGTTTCACTTTGTCAGAGAGTTGAGCGACAGACCTTCTACGTGACAACTCCTCGCTCCTCATCGAAGAGAGAGAGAGACTAATGTCTCTATTACAACTATCAACTTTTACAAGCTTTTCCAAGCACACCATTCATGAAAATCTATAGGATTATCCTCCTATTCAACATCACCTCATTCCAAAGACTTGACTCAGCTCTGCTCCTTGACAGACAGATGCTCCATAGTATTTCACTAAGCCTACTTAGCTCTTTCTCTCTCTCTCTCTTTTCTTTTTCTCTCTATCAGCTGTGTTGTCCATCCAGTAAAGAAAAAACTACACAATGCCAAAAGTAAGTTAATTTTATACATAGTACAAGTGACTGAGGTTGATCTATTTAGCACCAACTCCCAAGTTAATGGGAATATCATTGAATTAAAGTATTCTGAACAAAAATTATATAATTCAGTTGTCGTAGCAGCAGGAGCTGTGAGTGTTGATTGGTCCTATATGCTGATTGGCAGTTTGGGCAAGAGTGCTAATATAGTGTTAACGCGTGGTAGTATATACAAGGAGTGATTTGTCACATTCATTTCATTTCATTCTAGAAGTAAGAAAACTCAAGTAGAGAAAATACTAGAATAACTAAATAAGGAGCTTATTTCAGTTTCAAACTTCTCTTAGATAATTACTTCCATTTTAAAACAGATATGGACAGAAACATCATAACATATGTTTGTTGAAATAAATTTAATTTTGTTGTCTTTTGCCCATTTCTCCCTTCCATATCTTTTTACTAAAATTTAAATCAAAAGTATTGCCATCATTCATATTAAATGGTAGTGGTTAGGGTAGATTTATATTTTTATACAGATCAATGATTAACAGTATTTCTGTTAGGTACATAAAATCAAGTGTTTTTTTTTAAGGACACACTACTGCCAGAATCAAAAATATGAATTCATGACCCAGCATTTTAAAGAATGTTATCAACAAAAGTGGTCATTTTCCAGGGTAAGAAGCTAACCTCAACTGCACTTTAAATCTAAAATAGTATTACTGGTGATGTGATTAAGTAAAATTCAGGAGAACGTGACATGAATATACAAGATAACCAGACAGTTGTAGATACTTTGTTTCTTTAGAGATACAAAGTAAATTGAATGTAATTCAACATCTAAAAGATTTGTTTAATTTTCATCAAAGAGAAATCCCTGTAAATTGGATATTTTAAACCTGAGAAGATAAGAGGCATTCGCCAGTTAGCTGGAATCACTAAAGTGATCTTTGAGGCAGTGGTGTGGATGGTTATAGGACAACAGATAAGTATTGATCTCTAAATTAACAATATACAGGGGATAGGGAATCATGTTCGAGAGGAACACGTTTGTATTAAAGGAGAATCACTAGTATCAAGGTAGGCTACTGACAGCCTGCTTCAGTAAGAAATGGATTAGAAATGAAAACCTACAGTGGGGTGCATTTTGTTGAGAATTCTTCACTTGTCCTCCAAAGACAAAAGTGATGCCAAAGATGTTACTTTCCACATCAAAAGTCAACACATCATTCCAGTTGATTTTTCTTTTCTCTTCTGTTTCGTAATTTTTTTTGTCTCACTAGTTTCAGTTATTGAAATGTAGCCATGTTGAGGTACCACATATTCAAACATATTGTTGATTATATCAACCGCCACATCTTGCGCTGATACTTATTTTATCTTGGAAGGATTGAAGGCAAAGTAGACGAGGGCAGTATTTGAACTTGGGGACATATAAAGACAACCGAAGAAAACAAATTATTTTGTCCCACTGATTCTACCTTTAGGGTTTGACAACAACATTCAGAAAAAAAAAGTTAAATCCAATTTTACTCATCTTAGTAAAATTACCTTAATTTCATGTTTTGGTGCAAGAGAGCTCCTTGTAAGAATTGTTTTGTATTAAACAAGCTAACACCATATTGGACATTTCCACATATTCTCTAACTTGAAAACCTTGACAAAATTGTTCTACAGATCATGTTGAAAATATACAAATATTGAGAGCAGGAGGAGAAAAAAAGAATACAAATGATTTGAAAATTGTAAAAGTTGATAAAAATCAGTTCTAAATAATGAAACTAAGAAGGAAGAAGGAAAAAGACATTGTAAATTTTCAGAAAAACAAATAAATCATAAAATAAGAAATATTCAAATGTTTCATGATATGGTTTCAAAATAAAGGATTCACAAATGTAAAAGGAAGAAATAAAAAAGGGACATGCAATTTTTCAAAAAAGTGTTCATCTTTGCAATAATGTTTGTTGGATTGAAGCATAAAGATTATTGAGATATTTCCACTGTTATCTTTAGATGTTTAAGTTGGCTTTCTACAGAATATGGAATAATTTTAATGAAATTCTGTGCAATGAAACAATCATTGTAAAAAAAAAAATTTCCTCTTTCATACAAATTATTTTCATTAAATCAAAAAAAGAAAGAAAAGAAAAAAAATTCTGAGATGATACTGAAAACACCCAATAAATAAACCAAAAGGGAAATAAAATATGTTAAACAATTCTTTTTTTTTTCCGTTTCAGATATTGCATTTCAATATTGTTATAGTTACATGTTCAGTGACAGAGAGCTCCAAGTAGAAAAATTGAACTTTAAAAATGCACCCCTTTGGAAGCATCTGGAATAGGAAAGGTGATGTGCAGGAAACAGCAGCAACAACTCACAGGGTGGGGATACAGCATTGGCCTTTGGTTCATTCAGTGCCAAAATATTTCTGTCCAAAGTGATTTGGTGCTACTGGGTGAACTTCTGTGGTTACTATGGTGATACCAGGGAATGAGTTGATAAGTGATTTGACAGCTAAAAGAAAAAGAAAATTAATTGAACAGCTTGCTATATATATATATATATATATATATATATATATATATATATATATATATATATGGGAGAATTTACGAAAAAAACAAAAGGCGAAGACAGGTGGTGTAAACAACAAATGGATGTATTAGTTTAACGCTCGGGAATAGAGAAAGTCTTTGACGTTTCGAACTACGTTCTGCAACTGAAAGGAACACAGAAAGAAATAAGGAGAGAAACAAATAGAAAAAAAATATAAATGTAGTGGTCAGCGATCTATCATGGCGAATCATCATTTAATGTCCATTGTCCATGCTGGCATGGGTTGGATGGTTTGACCAGAACTGGCAAGCTGGAAGGCTACACCAGACTCCAGTCTGATTTGGCATGGTTGCTACATCTGGATGCCCTTCTTAATGCCAACCACCTGGAGAGTTTAATGGGTGTTTTTATGTGCCACCAGCATGAGTGCAATTTGCATGACACCAGTATCTGCCATGGCTGTGATTTTACTAGGCTTGATGGGTCTTCTTCAAGCATGACATAATGCCAAAGGTCTCAGTCACTTTTCATATTTGTATGTACATCTAGTCTATTGGTGGTCTGTCTTTGCTAAGAAGTGGTGCATGATATCAGAATCAGAAACTACTCCAAATCATTGTTAGATAAATGGAGTCTATACTAGCTTGTTCATACTGGCATGAAGTCATAAGTTGTAATAATGAAGTCAAGCCAATATTACTATATATTACATGTATATATATAAAGCATGTTACACATATGGTGTGTATGTACAGGTCATACATATGTACTTTCACATCAATAGCCAAAAAACTTATCTGAACCAGAAGCTGCAATCTATTTTAAGTTTCCCACACAGTGTATGTTCTTCAAGGCATCTATATTGCAGAATTTAGCAGTCAAACCATTATACAAGAGGAAGGGGGAATTTAAGCATCTCCCCACATTTAAACAAGATTCATTTGTTTCTGTTGGAATCCTAAAAATCATCTTTGTTTCATTAGATTGTAGATATCAGCTTCCCTGACACCCTAAGAAATGACTTGTGTATTCTAGAAGGACAGAGCTGGTTGTTTCTTTGGTAGGACAGAGGCACTCTTCTTCAACATCTCCAGTAAAGGGCTCCAACCGTTGTTAGGACCCAAATGTCTTGTAGCTCTGAAGTTTTCATGATGTGATTGTTTATTTTTTTAGAAGGACATTGTAGGGTAGGTGTGAGAGGCAGCATTTAGCTGGTTTGAACATGAAACAGGTGGAATACTGAATCAAGATATGGCCAGTTTTACTGCTACAGGGTTAAACTCATAAATATAAAAGTTCATTACAGAATTAAAAAACCTCACAGATGTGGTTTCAAATGGGAGTGTGTGATGTTTATGCCTTCCCAGTCGTACTAGAAATGCAGATGAAGCCTTAATACCTAGAGCTGAAAAATACTACTTTGAGCCCTATCACTCACAGGAAACCAGTTACCCAGTGTCCATGACGTATAAATACCCAAGGTCACAACATTCCTTCAGAATAAAACATCAGGTTACTCATTTACTGCTGATTGAACTGGGTCAATATAAACAAAAGTGTTTTGCTTAAGAACAATGCACTGCCCAGTCAGAGAATCAAAACCACAGTCTTGTGATTGTGCGTGCACTACTGTAAACACTAGGCCACAATCCTCCACTTCAATACCCAAACCCAACAATCAAAACTGGGTCACAGACTAAAATGTTTTTGAAGCTCACCACCACACCACCTGACATATGACACTTAGAAGTCATATTAAATGATGCAATACCTGTTTTATTCAGTGTTTGTTTAAATACATTAACAAGATGATACAAACAACTTGGTATGTGGTCAATGACACTGAAGTGACAAGCAGAGAAACAGAGTTTATGAATCGTTGTCTTCCCCACTCACACAAAGCAAACCTAGTTGACTAGACACGAGATGTATTCTTGCAGGAGACAATATAATCAACAGAGTTGACTTCACTAGAACTTCATTCATCCACCCTAAAGGAATTTAAATTTAGAACATGCAAGATATAAAACTAAATATTAAAATCTTTTGGTTACATGAAAGGAAAGTTTTTCTAAAGTTAATTCAATTAAGTATATTACAGATTACTATTCTATCGGTTCTCTTAAAATGTGCAGTCAGAAATCCAGACACTCAGTGTAGACAAAACAGAAACAGTACATTTGAGCAATCATTCACTGATCTCATCAACATACAGAAGAATCATTAAGTTAGTGCAGTGAACATAAAAAAAAAAAAAATTAAATCAAACTGGAACTCACTATGTGGTGAAGGAAAGACAATATTAATTCAATGACTAATATAACGTGGCTTAGTGGTCATGCTGTTGCACTCAAGATCATTATATCATGGGTTCGATTCCCTAATTGGGTGGCACATTGTGTTCTGGAGCAAAACACTTCATTTCACCTTGCTCCAGGCCCCCTTTCAATCAGTGGGGAATGTTGGCATGCTCACCTAACCAGCAGGGTGGCATCATTTGAAGGCTAAAACAATGCAAAAGCACATTGTGGCCAGCAATGTGTAACAACATCTGATAGCTTGGTTGGTTATGTGATCATGTGAATGTTATTCAAATTAGATCAACACATGTGGGAGATAACTTTGAACATGTTTTGGTATTATCAGACTTCATCAGAGCATAAATGTTGCCATACTTATTAAAGGAGCCATTGAACAACATGTAGATATACAATGTTGTACACGAGTGTATGGATAACTAGCATATTAAAATATATAATTCACTGAGAATAATTCCTCAAAGACACAATCTGCATGAAAAACAATAAAGTTAATTTTAACATATATAATGCAATCAGCATGAAAATTCTTTTAAGAAATATTTATGTTAAAAAAAAAAAAAAGACTAAAATAATATTAATCATTAAGTTGTCTTTTTCTCACTACACAAATATTTCCAATTAGAATTTTTTTATGTCTACAGCTGCATTAACCCTTTAGCATTCAGATTACTCTGTCAATGCTTATTTATTCACATTATTTTGAATTATCTTGTAGCTTTCAGATTTCAATGATGTGACTATATTTTTAGAATGACATTGTAGGGTAGCTGTTAGAGGCCAGATATCAACAGTTTAAACATATAACAAGTAGAATATTGTGGCTGGATATGGCCAAACTATAAATTGAAAATGTATTTATCCACAGCTCTACCATTTCTGACACCACAAATCAATAACAAAGCCTCTACATGGTTATGGAAAAGAGCAGCCGAATTTCTCTCACATTATACTCAACAAAATTTTAAAAAGACATGGGATAATAAAAAAAAAAAATATCGGATAATGTATTCGGCTGGTGACAGCTGGAAGATCATAGCCGGTCTGTTTGATCAGCAATGCCCAGCAGCTAAGCAACAAGCACAATGACATCACCACCACAAGCCAGATGTGAAAGATTATTTCCCATCATAAAACATATGAAAGGAATTATGTCAAAGTTCAAGGGGTTAAGTTCAAGGCTCACAAATTACAATTAAATAATTTTTAAAAAATTGGCAACTTACATCGTGGTGTACAAAAGAGATTTAACAAGATCACATTCTGTTCTTTAACTCTGTGATTCTTTAAAACATTCATTGCTTTTGTCACTGTGTTACCAGTACCTAGAATTACAATGGAGAGAGAGAAAGATACAATTGCAAAAACTAAATTGTTCAACCCATGCCAGCATGGAAGACAGATGTTAAATGATAAGGATAACCAAAGCACAATGCACACATTACATCAAGTCCCTCTGATCTCTCACTTTCTAATCCATTAAGGACTGCATCCCTCTACTATTACAAACCAGACAATAAGGTACTACTGCTCAGTTTGCAAGAAATTGCAGTCAAATCACTCTCTAATAGCTTAAAATGGCAGGATGCTTAACAATGTGGTCTTTTATCATCATCATCATCATTTAATGTCTGCTGTCCATGCTGGTATGGGTTGGGCGGTTTGACTGGGCTGGCACGCTGGAAGGCTGCACCAGACTCCAGTCTGATTTGGCATGATTTTCTACAGCTGAATGCCCCTCCTAATGCCAACCACTCTGAGAGTGTAATGGGTGCTTTTATGTGCCACTGGCTTTGGTGCCATTTGCATGACAACGGTATCTTCTATGACTGGGATTTTGCTTGGCTTGATGGGTCTTCTCAAGCATGACATAATACCAAAGGTCTTGGTCATTGCCTCTGTGAGGCCCAACACTCAAAAGGAATTCAAGCACTTTGCCTCAATAGGAACTCAGCCACTTTGCCTCTGTCAAGCCCAATGCTCAAAAGAAACTCAGCCACTATGCTTCCATGAGGCCCAATGCTTGAAAGGAAGAAACTCAGCCAGGCCCAACGCTCAAAACGAATATATAAAATCATCATTTAGTATCCATTTTCCATGCTAGCATGGGTTAGACAGTTCATCTGAAGCTGGTAAGCTAGAGAGCTGCATCAGGGTGCAGTCTGTTTTGGCTTATTTTCCTCAGCTGCATGCCCTTCCTAATGCCAACCACCCCAAAATGTACTGAGTGTCTCTTATGTGTCACCGGCACAGGTGCCATTTCCGTGTCACCGTAACAGGTGCCTTTTCCATGTCAGTGGCACAGGTGCCTTTCACACGTCACCAGCATTGGCCATGACTACACACACACTCATGGGATGGTCATCACAGGTATAACCTTTGATCATAGATCTGCTCAGTCAAGATTGACTCGGGGCTAAACAATAACCACAACTACACATTTATATGAGTATACGAGCCAACAAGGAAGGCTATGTGCTTACATGACCAACTAAAAAAACAAACAAATCTCCCTTGAGTCACACCATGTCTGTAAGAAAATGCATCAATATTAGGAAAGGGCACATTGGATGTTGTATTCCAAAGAATCCTTAAAAAGATAAAATTGTTGTAGTTGGAATGCCTTTGATATGTTTGTTGGGCCACAGCTAACCTAAAACTAAACAATAACACTAATCTACAACTGCTCTCCACTCTACATTTCACCATAACATAAAACACTCGTATTAATGAGTAAGTCCATATGTGAATGCTTTACCTACTAGAAATAACAGCCAAATTTTTCCTTAATAAAGGATATAATAGATATATATACTATACCTAAAAATAAATAAGCTTAGGCAGTTGGAATATATATGAATGTTGGCAAAATAGCGTTAAAATATCAAGGGAAATAACTTAGTAAAAAATTACAATGAATTATCTGTTTTGACTATGGCTACAAGTACAAACCCAACAAAATGTTACCAAAATTAATGGGTTATTGTCATCAGCCACAGAAAATCTTCCTCAATGAATTCCATCTGACCCATGCAAGCATGGAAAAGTCAACATTAAAATGATGATGATATGGACATGATAACAATATGATAGAGTTTACTTAAACACTACGGTGTCTGACAAGCCCAAACTAGAATAGATTCAATGCAATGGATGTGTAGATATGCTTCCATACATTTGATTATCTATTTCCATGCCATGTCATTTTATACAAGAATCTATTAAACAACAACTAACACATATTAGAACAAATGTAACAAAACAATAACAAGATACTCACTCATAATAGGGTACATCAATAATACTTTCCGACTGCTGAACTCTGGTGGAAAATTGGAGTAAAGCACCTTTGCTTCATGAGTATCTGCATCGCTCTGTATCAATATCTTTCCTATGCGTATTGGACCACAGCAGTTCTGTAGACCTTGTTCCATGGCTTCGCCTGTAAGGAGAGAGGAACATATTGCAAGTGGAAGCCATCACAATTTTCATTTTACCTGGTTTCTATAATCTTGTGGGAGTGTGTGTGTGTGTGATCATTTTAATAATGTAGACAACAAATAATAGCTGAAGAAATTACAATTGGAAATATTTCCTTTATTTCAGTTTCCAGCCCCAATCATCCCATTGGAATATGTCTAAAGAAAAACTAACAGCAAATATCTCTAACTACATTCTCCTTCTCCTGGGTTTTCTTCCCCTCACCCCCTACTTAACTTCAGTGATCAACATTTTCTGCATACTCTTCATTTGCACTCATCACTGCCTGCATTGGTCTAAGTGTTCCATGGAGTATCTGGTACAGCCAGAACCATCAATAATCTAAAATTAGCCTACATAATTTAAAATGGTAAGGTTGGTCATGGATTTTAATAGAATTTATTCATGATATATTTCAAGTAAGGCCTAGATGAATCAGCTGTAGATTTTTTTTTTCTATTGGCTGGCCATGAAACTTTAAATTTGTTAGCCACATTCTTGATAGCAGCTGTCAGACTTCAAAGAATTTAAAGAAATGCCAAAGATCACTGGCGAGCAATGTTGTACCAATAATGATTTGTACTTTTGGATTCTGGATCAATGAATTAGCAACAGAGATTGTTCAATTTTGATTCCAGTCAGTTGACAATAATTGGTCAAGTCCATTGAATGAACTGGCATCAAGGCTAATCTGATCAAGGTGCATTTGAATGATGTGAATGATGATTTATATTAATCATTACCATAAAGCATAACAGTTTTAATTCTTACTCATCAATTCTTTTTGGTTTTTTTCCTCTGTGGAAACTAATGCTTATCTAGCAAGTAAATAGAATGACATTCCAAAATATGAAACTTACCACTTCTGATAATACTGACTCCACAGTTTCCCTTTTCATACTTCAACCCATGGTACTCGTAACCTGAAGATACATTAAATATCATACATGTAACCATATGTTGTAAATATATCACAATATTCCAAAAACAAATACATTTAATACAATGTAAGGGGCCTCATTGTACAATGAAGAATTGCTTGAAAATTCCTGTATGTGCACGTGATGTGTGCATCTCTTCAGAAGACCTAAGAAGTGCCATTATTTAGGTTAGGTTCAGAATAAGGTATTAATGAAATGAGAGAGGAATCTTTCACAACACACACTTCTCTGTCTGTCTCTATTGATAAAATAATAGTTATTTCTTTTGACATTAGAAACATCTAAGTAAATGAAGGCAATGCTGAATTAATGTAAATGTTACAAAAAAAACAACAGTAAACCTGAAAATATCTTCAGCTGATAATCTGGATACACATGCATACAATGTAATACCTGGTGACTGTATATGTATATATATATATATATATATATATATATATATATATATATATATATATATGTGTGTGTGTGTGTGTATTTTCAATGTGTACAAATAACACAGAAAAAAAAAAAAATAGTTACCAGGGTAGCAAAAATTCACATAAGTACCAAGGATGTTACAGCCTACTTATAAAGGTAGAAATTCCAGGGTTTAAGTGAAATGTTTTTAAATAACATAGATAAATTAAGAAATGGACCTAAACGTAAGTGTTATTCAAATCTTTATACTTCCGACATATCTTTCAAAGAAAATATTGGTATTATTCCTAAGAGAACAAAATGATGTAAAACAATGTAATCATTTCATCAGGGAAAAAAGAGAAAAAAAAACACATCAATAAGCCATTTTAACCAAATGTGATTACCACGTATATGATGAAGGGAACGATGGGAAGTTATTTTTTAAAAAGTTGTTAATAAATTTAACATCAAAAGTAATTTAGAGAAAGAAAGAAATTAACAGAAAACTAAGAGTGGAGAAATATAGTGCGATAGAGGATAAAGGCTCTTATTATCACTGTCCACATACAGAAAGGGGACTGACCAGACTGTAGCAACTACAGAGAGATCTCACTTTTATTCTTCACCTTTCCACTAATATCACCTCTATTTGACATCAAATAAACAGTTTATAATACATTAACCAATCAATGAACCATATATATATATATATATATATATATATATATATATATATATATATATATATATAAAAATTTGTAAGAGTACAAAAAACAAAATAAATGAAATCATTTCCTATTTACCTGTTGGGGTGGTTACTGTAAATTTTTGGTAAGGAAGTTGGTTAAGACCTTCTTCAACAACCAGACGAATCTGGAATAAACAAACAGATAAGAACAACAAGAATAATGTAGAAATGGTAAGTACACAAATCTCCTAGAATATTTGAGAATGATATTAAAATCTTTTAGATTTTTATCATCCTATCTAATTATATGGAAGACACCAAGTATTGTAGCAAGTGGCAAGAAAGACAATGTAAAATAATTGATAATCGCTATAACATGACTTGGAAGGACAAGACATTAAAGTATCGCATGATGGGCACTAAGATTAACGCGATAAGTCAGTACCTGTTCTCAAGCCCTATCTAAAACCAGTTAGCCCTTGGGTCGACATACTTCTGTTGAAATACACTATGTTTGTCATTATTAACCTAATGTCTAGAACACTGGTTTCAAATTTTGGCACAAGGCCTGCAGTTTCTGAGGAGCGGGGCAAGTCAATTACATCAATTCTTGTGCTGAACTGGCACTTGTTTTATTGACCCTTAAAAGATGAAAGGCAAAGTCGACCATGGCAGAATTTGAACTTGGAACATAAAAACAAATGAAATGCTGCTAAGCAGTTTGTCTGGTGCAGTAACAATTCTGCTAGCTCACCGACTTTGATGCCTGGAATATTATTATGAAATTTTGGTGAAAGGTTTTGATTTAGATCACTTTAAAAGAGCAAGCTGTATCATAAGAGAAGAGGCAGTGGCATAACAGCCAAATCTCCTGTCTGTCTTTGTTTGTTCCCTCTGTGTGTAGCCCCCTGTGGGCAGTAAAGAAATAGGAAATGGTGTATGTGTGTGTGTGTGTGTGTGTGTCACCCTTGACAACCAGCTTTGGTTTCTTTAACCCTTCAGTATTTAAACTAGCCATATCCAGCTGTTTCATGTTCAAACTGGTTAGATTCAGTCCCTTACACCTACCCTTACAATGTCATTCTAAAACTAAACACACCATTGAAGTCACAAAGCTACCAGATAATATATAGGATTAATTCAAAATGATATGAATGAATAAGAATTATATTTTTGACAGAGTGATCCAAATGCTAATGGGGTAAGTCCTTATAACTTAATAGTTAAAAAAAAACTGATAGAATTAGTAACAGACTTTTAAAAAACAAATACTTAGATAGATTTGTTCAATTAAACCCTTTGTGGAAGTGTCCCAGCATAAAAAGATAAGAAAAAGCTTCCTTCATGACTCATACCGACTGGTTTCCCAGTTTCCATGGCACATATATTCCCCACCTAGACAGGATGCCGCACTGTCGCAGGGTTACTCATTTTTGCCAGCTGAGTGGACTGGAGTAAACATGAAATGAAGTGCTTTGCTTAAGAACACAATGCGTCACTTGGTCCAGGAATCGAAACCATAATCTTACGATCATAAGTCCAACACCTTAACCACTAAGCCATGTACCTCCACTCAAGCCCCAATATGGTCACAGTCCAATGACTGAAACAAGTAAAAGAAAAAGATATTGATTACATACACACACTAACAAGTCATATATTTGTAAAGGAGAGGGGATAAAAATCAATTGAATGAAACCAGTACACCACAGGTACAGATTTTATTACCATCTTCGTCATTATTTTAAGCTATTTTCATTCTTGTGCGAGTTGCAATCCTTGAAAAGTGAACTGTAAAGAATAATTCTGGTTGAATTTGAAGAGAGAAGTTCAAGGGACTTAACTCTACTATTTTTGCCGTTCTGCTACCTTCCCACTTACAACTATCTGGACAGAAGCAATGCTAGGACACCGCCTTGAAGGTTTAGTCAAACAAATCAACACTAGTACTTATTCATAAGTCTGGTACTTATTCTATCAGTCATTTTTTTTTTTTTACATTATGGGAACATAAACAAACCAACACTGGTTATCAAGCAGTGATAGGATACACACACACACACAATGACAGACTTGTTTCAGTTTCTGTCTATTAAGTCCATTTACAGAGCTTTCGTCAGCCTAGGGCTATAGTGGAAGACACTTGCCCAAGGTGCCATGCAGTGGGACTGAACCCAAAAACTACATGGATGGGAAGCAAGCTTCTTACCACACAGCCACACCTGTGATAATTATTATTATTACTTAGAGCTGTAGAATCTACTTTATCAACTTTGGTACTTGGCTGACAAGTCTTTTATGGACCTCAGAGTGTTGAAAGACAATCAACTTGCTGAGTGATTTGAACTTAATACATAAAGGGTTGTAACTAAATGCTATTTGTTATTTGACCTGAGGTTCCACTGTTAGTACTTGGATAACATTCACAACTACTATAATATACAACAATGCAGTATTGGTCATCCTGTAAATCTTAATCAGATATAATCTGATAAAAGCTACTTATCTCCTACCAAATCTAACATCATGTCAGTACAAGCTGACATGCAGTGGTGTTAATTCTTCTGACTACCGTAATCTGTGGATAATGGAGGAAAT
This sequence comes from Octopus bimaculoides, assembly GCF_046866305.1. Classification (NCBI taxonomy): domain Eukaryota; kingdom Metazoa; phylum Mollusca; class Cephalopoda; order Octopoda; family Octopodidae; genus Octopus; species Octopus bimaculoides. Next base: position 38,994,641 of record NC_142945.1, on the reverse strand, counting down.
GGTCTAGTACTCCACCAAGCAAGCAACCACATACACCATAAAATATTTGGCACGCCATCACTACCTTCTTTATCTTTTTCCCAACATCTGTCACCCACCTCTATATAAAGTGGTTACCATGTATCTCCTCTATACCAAGACACATATGCTTGTGTCTCTGTCATACTTTAGTCTTTCAATATTTGGCATAAAGCAACCTCCCACTCTCAAGTACTCAATCACCTCCTACTCTCAAATAGCCTTTCACCTCCAACACTCAAATACTGTTACCTTCAACACTCAAATACTGCTACCTCTTATTCTCAAATACTGTCACCTCACACTCTCAAATACTGTCACCTCCCACTCCCAAATACTCCTACACACTTAGTAGTGGGAACATTTTCCTTTACCTTTTTCCGTTCTTTTTTTGTTTAGCAAGTTATTTGGCAACCTCAAGAGTGCAGGTGGCACAAAAAAAAAGCATTAAGTATACATTGTAAAGCAGCTAGCATTATGAAGGGCATCAAACCATAGAAAACATACCAAAGCTAACACTGAGATTTGGCACAGCCCTGCAACTCACTGGATCCCATCAAACTGTCCAACCCAGGTCAGCATGGAAAGCAGACCTTAAATAATAAAGACGACATCCTGCAATATATCTGCAGATTTTTTTAGCTGGCACTATGTATAAAACAGATATAATCAATCCTTGTAAACAGAAAAATGAAGCAGCTAGTTTATTTTCAATCCTGTTTGGATTTCACCAGTGACCGACTAACCTCTTTAACTGTCCAAGCTTCTTGACTTAGTTTGTATTTATAATACACACTCTTGGCAGTTAGTGCAATTAAGAAATTATAGTGCATAAGCACCCACTACACTCTCGGAGTGGTTGGCATTAGGAAGGGCGTCCAGCTGTAGAAATTTTGCAAAATCAGATTGGAGCCTGGTGTAGCCATCTGGTTCGCCAGTCCTCAGTCAAATCGTCCAACCCATGCTAGCATGGAAAGCGGACATTAAACGATGATGATGATGATGATGATGAAACAATGTACTAAAAAAAAAAGGATCAATAGATTTTTAGCTAACACTACGTATTGTCAGACATAAACACCGTGTTTCTAAATTCAATATCTTTGTGGACAGGAAAAAAAAGAGATCAGCTGGACTAGTTTCTAGCTAGGCTAATTAAAGATGGAGACACTGTTCATAAACCCAATATTCATATTAAGGGTGGAAGTAAATTGGATAGACCAGTTTGTATACATAACGCTGCAATCTTGGCAGATCGTCCAATTAATATAGTGTTAAATAAAATGCTATTAATTTACTAGTCATTTATTTTTCATGGCAAACAGTCTACATATGTACGTGCGTGTGTGTATGTGGATGCATGTGTATGACCTTATGCATATTGTTGCTACTGATAATGATGAGATTGTGTATGCACACAACCAGTCAGAGGTGATCAAAGAGATCTGTGAGGACCCTCAGTATTGCTCTTCCTCCTGTTCTGTTTCATGTAAACAGGTGTGGTGGATGAAATACATTGAGGAGATTACCTGTAGAGGATATTGGGTAGGTGTGTCTCAGAAATAAGGTGGCATACATAGAGAAATAATGTTTTGGAAACCTGTCTTACTCATGACAATATCAAAAAATAGAATTTTAAAACAGCTTGATAAAAATTCATAGGATGAACTACAAATTTTACTTTCTTATTTCTTTACTGCCCATAAGGAGTTACATACAGAGGGGACAAACAAGGATAGACAAATGGATTAAGTCGATTATACCGACCCCAGTACGTAACTGGTACTTATTTAATCGACTCCGAAAGGATGAAAGGCAAAGTCGACCTCGGCGGAATTTGAACTGAGAACGTAGCGGCAGACGAAATACCGATAAGCATTTCGCCCGGCGTGCAAACGATTCTGCCAGCTCGCTGCCTTTTTTACTTTCTGCCTACACATGTTATCAACATGTTACACATGTGGCAGGTTTGTGCATGCTAATGCACAAACAAACAAAACTGAAACACACACTACCAAGGACTTCTTGAAACTCTAAAAGAAATTTTAGAGATTAATATATTAATAGTAAAGAAGGTAGTGAGCTGGCAGAATCATTAGCATGCCAGGCAAAATGCTTAGCAGCATTTTGTCTGTCTTTACGTTCTGAGTTCAAATGCCAGTCAGGTTGACTTTATCTTTCATCTTTCTGGGGTTGAAAAAATAAGCACCAGTTGAGCGCTGGGGTCAATGTAACTGACCTACCCACTCCTCTGATATTGCTGGTCTTGTGCCAAATTTGAAACTTAAGTTGCTGTTATTTGCAGGTCTGGTGACCATGTAGACACTCATTGCCCCACCTATGTAATTAGATACTGTAGTACTGTGAGGTGATAATAGTTATTTGTTTCCCTAATTAACAAACGTGAAAAGATATAACAGGAAGTTATCAAACAATCTCTACAATGCTTTCAAGATGTTCAGTGACCGAGGAAAGCCTTCAGTGGGAATTTTTCCCCAAAGCAAGTGATGAGTCATTCGAGTAAGTTTAAGCCTATTAGGCTTATAAATCTGCGGTTTCTAAAACTTCAACTTGACCCAACTCAGGCAGGCAGGTAGGCACACACACACACACACACACACACACACATTCTGATCCAATTATCCACTCATACATACAAACATGGCTACAACAACATTGCAACAAGCAGTATCTTTTATGAAATTTAAACACATTACTATAACAAAAATGCTGTATTTCGTATTCTAGTATGACAACAAGCTTGAATTACTTGAAAAATATATCCTAACAGCTGGCCAAATGGGAAATGTTTATAACAGTTATCCATGTAATATATCTATAATAAATTTACATCAGTATGTTGTCAAGCTGCAAAGAAAAGAGTATAGAGACAGAAAGTGCATGCAGTTATGTCTTTCAGTGGGCAACTTAGAGGAAAATAAAGAGAATAAATGAAGAGAGAAATAGAGAGAGTGGGAAAGAGAACAGATAGCATTCCACATACAAATACAGACCTATATCCATGTTAACAGCTTACACCATATACAAACACTCACTTATTCAGTATTATGTACATCTGTCTGCTGCTCACACCCACCCATGAACACAGACCAGTATGCATGTCATGTCAACAAATAACCTACACACACACACACACACACACGTCGCCTGAAAGATTACCCGCAACACACAGAAATTCAAGCTTAGACACATATTAAGGTCACCAATGGCACCCCTATTTTCCATGGGAGCCTTATTTATATTTGGATTGTTTTCTTTGATCTTACAAACTAGTTACTTTCCTTAAGGCTGTCCGTCACACACTTTTCTTTCCTTATTCTACTCCTTTATTTTAGAGAAAGAGTCAACAGGCAGAAAATGAAAGAGGAAGTTAGTGGGGAAAATTGAAAGAAAAACAAGAAAAGAAAAGAGAGGTGTCATGAACATTTTTCTGACGTTTTCAATTCAAATGACATCCACATACATAACATAAATATAGTTGTCTGCACTTATTACATTTTCCTCTTTAAATTGACAAAGTATTTCAACTTGTCAGAAAGTGACCCAAAATATATTCGTGCAGGTTACACATTAGATTACTTTCAGTATTTTGCTTGCAGACAACAAAGCCTTATAACTGTTGATATTGGAAACATACAGTTATTGTTTCATTGTTTACTGATAATTTCGAAGGCTTTTATTACAAAAAGTATTAAGAACCCCAAATAAGTGTGCAGCAACCTCAGCATTGTGAGCTACAGGGTGACGTTGGAAGTGCCAGCACACACTGTAAAGTGGCCGTCACTAGGAAGGACATGTAGCCATAAACACCATGCCAAAGAAGACATTGGAGCATGATGAAGTCTTTGGACTCATTGGATCTTTGTCAAACTGTCCAACCCCACGACAGCATGGAACATAGACATTAAATGGTGATGATGGTAATGATGATGAAAATAACATGGTATAAAATTGTTGTAAAATACAATAGAACCGTTCTTTGTAATTAACACTTGCCACAAATTAGTTTAATCATTTCAGACCAGGAGTTGCTTTTCCAATAGTTTGGTAAGAGGGATGATAGCTATGTAGCTTGAAGACATTGCTTGAACAATGTGATGTGATAGAAGTATTTAGGTATGCATGACTTCATCATCATAGTTTTAACATCTACTTTTTCATGCTTGCATTGGGTTGTGTAAGGATATGTTGAGGTAATTTTCTATAGCTGATGCACTTCCTGTCACCAACCACCTCCAGCCCCAATTAAGGTAATAATCTCCCAAAACATTCCCGAAATATTTAAATGGAGAACTGGAAACATCCAACACCATATGAATGAGTGTTTTGTTAACTAAGACCACACAATGAGGTAAGAAGCCTAAACATGCGTCTGTGATAGACGACAAGGAAACGATCAGTGAAATAATTGTTTACTCTCTGTGAACATATGGAAAAACAAACTCATTCGCAGAAACACATGCACATACATTTATATATAAAGGGGTGGAATAAAGGTATTATTATGGATTGCTGAGCTCCTAGAAACATTTATATATATATACATTTGTAAATACATATATATATATATATATATATATATATATACATACACACATATACACTTGGCTGGGAACCAGTATCGCAGTGATGACGACATCATATCTGCTATTGATGACTTTTTTGACTAACATGATGAAAACTTCTTCATTAATGGGATCCAAGCACTGCAACACAGAGGAAGTGTATGGACCACAAGGAGGACTATGTTGAAAAGTAAATCTCATTTGGTCACATTCCATCACTATGAATGTTTCAATGGTTGTAGATTTCTTTAAAAGGGTTCTAGACCATTTATTCCATACTTAGCCATACATCTATAACTTTTCCATCCACTCAGCCCTTAGAATGGCATTGAATAACTCTAGAGGAGGAACTTCTTTAATAAAAAAACATTGAGTTCCATCAATCAGACAACACAAAACTGCAGTAAAATGTTTTTCTTTCATGTCCTGTTTCTAACATGGTTTCATTTCCTATTTTATCCAGGTTCCATACCTCAAATGTCAAAAAAACATGGATGTCTCATTCAGGATTCTAATTCAATTTAGTACAAAATCATACAACGGCTATAGTTTCATTATAAAGCAATGAAACTGCACAATCGTATCATCCTAATCAGAAGAGAATCAGTGATAATCTAGTTTTCTGATATAGGGCTAAAATGTGCTTTTTAAACAATCTCTGATAGCATGCATTTAAAACATGTTGCAAGACTGAACAAACTGTATGTGTTATCTTATGATATTTCCTTTGCTTGTGATTTTACATGTAATGTTCTTATAAAATATCCAAAATATTCCTATCTCTTGTCTTACACCAAGTTAGTCAACTCTTTTAGTTCCAAATAGTCTGCTTTCTCTTTAGACATTGTTTACTGCTTGACATTTTCTGCCTAATATTTCTCTAAGCAATTCTAGATTTCCTGGACGGATTGCAGTTGTTTGCAGCAAAACCTATGACATTAAATTAAATTTTTGTACAGTAAACCATAAATCTCTTTTTCACATTCACCCCTTATAATGTGTGAAGAATGAAGAATTTTTTAAAAACTACAAGTATATGGCAATAATATCACTTTCATGTTCTCTGCCATAAACTTTTAAACTAAATAATCACTCTTTAATGATAAAAAATACGACAACCAGCATGCTAATTGAATTAACTGCCATCAGATACAAATCTCTATACTATATGCATATGGTGGTCCATAATTACAAGCAATGAGATATATACATTAGTTGTAAATATATCAGGGCAACACCCTAACCATTAGGCCATGTACCTTCACACACACAAACACCATAACAGGTAAAATATAATACCTATTTAACACTAATATATGATTTTAGTAGAAGTCAAAAATTGTGATCTTTTTTCAGTTGATTTTACAGATTGTTGTCATACTTTGGAATAAATAATCTACATTAAAAGGCCATTCCAACACCTGTGAGTGTTTGCTTTAGCTGTCTTGCGTTTTCTCATAAAATTCCTTTTGAATCACACAAGATATTCCATAGGTGTTATGGAAAAAGATATTAAATAAACATCCTATATTGTATCAGTAAGTAGAACACTATACATATATTTGTTCAATTTACACTCACAGCTGAAGTAAAACAATTTATGTAGCAGTGGAGGAGATATATATATATATATTTTTTGAGGTTCTATACTTTAAGAAGGAAAACTTGAGGAGAATGATAAATAGGATGAGGAGAAGAGGAAGAGAGAAGCAATATAAAAAAGGAGAGGAGAGGATCTAAAGTCAAGAGGGGGAAGTAATGAAAAGACATGCAGTAAGTTTACCAGGTTATTAAATGATAATACACATACATGAAAACATGTATGTATAAAAACAATGTAAATTAAAGAAGTCATTTTAAATTCTCAAACGCAGGATAAAGCTAATAATATAGCCTGAACAGGATAAACTACCCCTATTTTACCGAAAAAAGTGTAGCCGCAAAATAGGGGTAGCTTATCCTGTTCAGGCTATATTATTAGCTTTATCCTGCGATTGAGAACTTAAAATCACTTCTTTAACTTTCTAAGACATCTCAACGCTTCTAAAAGCAAACTTCATTTGTTTGTTTACGTTCATCGTAATTTGAATGTAAATTAAATATTCTTTTACTTGTTTCAGTCATTTGACTGCAGCCATGCTGGAGCACTGCCTTCAAGTGTTTTAGTTGAACAAATCGACCGTCATACATAGATATATGACAGGCTTCTTTCAGTCTCTGTTTACCATATCCACTCACAAGACTTTGGTTGGTCTAAGGCTATAGTAGAAAATACTTGCTCAAGGTGCCACACAGTGGGACTGAACCCGGAACCATGTGGTTGGGAAGCAAGCTTCTACCCACACAGCCATGCCTGTGAATATTCAGTCAAGACATTTCATGAAAAATTGTTTACAAGTAATTCTTTCCTGTAGGACAAGTTTACACCTGTGTGTGTGTGTGTGTGTGTGTGTGTGTGTGTGTGTGTGTGTGTGTGTGTGTGTATATATATATATATATATGCATACACATAGACACATGTACACAGAATACTCAAGTGACCATAAAGGAATTTTATCACAGTACTTCAATGTCTTCAGTAGCTTTCATTTCTCTTATTGTTTAGTTAACATGTGTTCTGTCTCAGACAGTAATAATATAACAATAATAATGAATAAAAAATAAAACAAACAATGCATTATTGTTAGATGCAATGCAGATATGAGATCAGACTTGTTATGTCTGGGGGGGAAAAAACTCTACTTAATACAGAAGGTATCTTGTGATGTTTAATTGCAAGACAGACAAAATACAGAATTCATGATTTTCCTATTATTTTTTCCTATCACTTATGGATGAATGATTGATTGTATAACAATGATTTGTGACAGGAGTACAAGGCTTAAACTGAGGTGAGAGACACCATCAATCACTTGACCCAATACTGCATTTTATCAACTCCAAAAAGGATGTGGGGCAAGTTTAACCCATTAATATTTTTTTCTGGTGCAAATGAATAATAATTGTTTTGTAAATTTGTTACAAGGTCAGATATTTGGGGAGAAAGGAAGACAATTGCATCAAACTCCATACTTGACAGAAACACTATTACATCAATCCTCAAATGATGGAAGGCAAAGCTGACCTAAGCAGATTTCGGGTTAATGCTTTGTATAGACGCAGGCACGTCTGTGTGGTAATAAGCTTGCTTCCCAACCGCATGGTTCTGGGTTCAGTCCCACTGCGTGGCACCTAGGGCAAGTGTCTTCCACTACCGCCTCAGGTTAAACAAAGCCTTGTGAGTGGATTTGGCACACAGAAACTGAAAAAAGCCCATTGTGTGTGTGTGTGCGTCTCTCTATCTCTCTTTATGCCTATGTTTGACCCCTTCTACCATTTGACAACTGGTATTGGTTAACGTCTCCATCACTTAGCAGTTCAATATAATAAGTATCAGGCTTAAAAAGAAAATAAGAACTGGGGTTGAGGCATTCAACTAAAAATTCCTCAAGGCTGCAGTCTAATGACTAAAACAAGTAAAAGATAAAAGATAGGCACAAAGCTTGAATTTTTTTTTTTGAGGAGGTGGGGATGAGGTTGGGGGGGGGGGTTAGATTTAGCCAATTCCAATACTTGACTGAAGATTTATTTTATTGACCCTATAAAGATGAAAAGCAAAGATGACAGGCAAGTTGACCAGAAATAATTATAAAAGTAAGAAAAACAACAACAGTTTCTGACATTGTCACCACCACCACCACCACTTGACAACTGGTATTGGTTTGTTTATGCCTCTATAACCTAGCAGTTTGGCAAAAGAAACTGACAGAATAAGTACCAGACTTAATAAATAATGGGGGTTGATTTATTTGACAAAACCCTCTAAGACTGTGCCCTAGCATAGCTGCAGTCCAATGATTGAAACAAGTAAGATATACAAGATAAAATATCATATTTATTATAGAATTTTAACCTTAGGCAATATACACATAAGCTGAAGTATTCATAAGAAACAAAATGTTATGAATCTAAAATGCCATATGATTTTTTTTTCTCCAGATCAAAGTGTAATTTCTGATATCACCAAAGCAAAGTATAAAATCTTATGAATGGTTGTTTCGTTCTAATAAAACAAAAGTAAGTTTAAAAACATGCTAACTTACCAATCTATCTGCATAGAATATAAAATCACTTCTGGCTGTCGTCCTAGATAGAGGGAAAGATTATTATTAATTATGATTCTTATATCATTCATCATCATCATTTAGTATCCACTTTTCCATGTTTGTATGGATTGGACACAATTTATTTCAGGTACATTTTCTATGGACAGATACCCTTCCTGTCACCAACCCTCATCTATTTCCAAGGAAGATAATATTTCCCCATGACCAGACATATTCATGCAGAATATTGGAAATTAATATCAGTCATATACTGCTTATATGATTGTGACACTCATTTACAACTTTCATATGATGTCGAAACAAAGAGACACACACACACACACACACACACACATGCGATGGTCTTCTTTCAGTTTCCATCTACCAAATCCACTAACGAGGCTTTGGTCAGGCTACAGCTGTGATGCTTGTCCAAGAGACTATGCAGTAGGACTAAACATGAAACTCATTTACAACTTTCACATGATGTCAAGACAATGGAACACACACACACACACATGATGGTCTTCTTTCAATTTCTGTCAACCAAATCTTCTAACAAGGCTTTTGTCAGGCTAGAGCTGTGACACTTACCCAAGGTGCCACATAATGAGACTGAACACTAAACCATGTGATTGGGAACCAAATTTCTCAACCACACAATCACCAATTAGGTGAATTAACCCTCAGAAAATTTACAGAATTAAAAAACATTTTTTATTGCAACCTGAAGTGGGTTGGATGGTGAACAATTCACGCTGTCAGGATCGGAACTGAGAAAAGATAAAGGAATCTATCAAAAACACAGTAAAGTGTTTCATGAAGTGCTCTGCTAATGATTTCACTATCATAATAATAAAATACCTAAGTACTAGCAAATTTGGTAGGGGAGAATAGTCACAATTCTGCTATAATTCTTGACTAGTATCAACCCTGCAGGGAAAGGTAAGCTCAGTGGGATTCAAACACAAATTTCAAAATTACCACACGGTAATTTGTTTAGTACTCTACTGATTCTACTAATGACTGCTCTGAAAATGACCATTTTAATTTAGACAAAGGGGGGAAAAGTATTTTACCCAACATTATCATTTCTGCCTTCTGTCAAGTGTCAGTGCCTTTTAACATAGGCAGAAAGATCACATTTTATTCTTAGGCCAGCACCCATGAACTCCCAGATTTGTGAGGGAAAAGTTAGAAAGGAAACCTCTGGGGTTATCTTCAATGCTGCATACCTTAATTCTGATTACTTAATCTAAATATCTAGAGATTGTAAAAAGGATATAGACTGGTTTCAACATGACAGATCAATTACAAGATCAGTAATAGATAAAACTCATTGCCAATCACTTGAGATATAGGTCTAATACTTGAGATATAGGAATCCATAAAATCAGTAATGACGGGTATGAAGTGTGTATGGTTAACAGATCCCTTCCTGGTCCAAATCCACACAGTAGAAATTTTTACAAATGTTTTTCCTCTACCATAACCTGTTTGACAAGAGCTATGTGAATGAAATTAGAGTAGACAGAGAGAAATCTGTGAGGGGCCATGGTTGTAGTTGGGTGGTTGACTGATTCTATTACACAGTATAACACCACCAGCATCTGACCCTTGGGCCGCCTTTTTAGAGTCTTAGGCTTTGTTGATAAAGGGTTTCTCCCTCTGAGTAAAAGGTAGATTGTATGATGCCTGTATGTGGACAGCCATGTTACACAGCAGCAAAACATGGGCTGTGACTGCAGATGACAAGTGAAGGCTTGAAAGAAAGGAAGCTAGTATGCTTTACTGGATGTGCAATGTCAGTGTGCATGTATAGTAGAGTGTAAGCATGTTGAGAGAAAAATTGGGCATAAGAGGCATCAGATGTGGTGTGCAAGAGAGAAGGCTGTGCTGGTATGGTCATAAGATGTGTATGAATGAGGACAGCTGCATAAGGAAATGCCAATCATTAACTGTGGACAGAACCTGTGGAAGAGATAGACCCAGGAAGACATGGGGACGAGGTGGTGAAGCATGATCTTTAGATGTTAAGTCGCATGGAGACGATGACAAATGATCGAGACCTTTGGTAGTTTGCTTTTTCTTGTCAGGCCAAGTGAAAGCATAGTCATGGACAGTGCTGGTGATACGTAAAAGGCACCCACTACACTGTTGGAGTGGTTAGTGACAGGAAGGGCATCCAGCCATAGAAGCCAAACCAAAATCAGACTGGAGCTTGGTACAGCTCCCTGGCTTACTAGTTCCAATCAAACTGTTTTATCCATGCTAGCATGGTAAACAAAAAACTAAATGATGATGATGATTGTGTGCATGCATATGTGTAAATCTGTATTTGTCACCCACCACCACCTGACAACCAGTGTTGATGTGTTTATGTCCCTTAGCAGTATGGCAAAAGAGACTGATAGAATAGGTACCGCACATAAAAAAGTTAGGGGGGGGGGGGAGTACTGGGGTTGATTAGTTCAACTAAAATTCTTCAAAGCAGTGCCCCAGCATGGTCACAATTTAATGACTGAAACAAGTAAAAGATAAAAGATACCCAGGAATAACTACCTAGGAATGATCTGAGATCAAACAAATCAAAATAGAGTGGATATATTAAAGTTTAAAATGTTTCATCTCAACAGATGATGTAAATCGTACAACCCCCCCCCCCCCACAAAAAAAAAAAAAAAAAACGAATTGACTTTCATGTGTTCAATCCCAGGTTCAAAACTCAAACACAGTTTATAGAAATGTGCAAGAGTAGGATTACCTGAAGACACTTTGTTTATTAGACTGAATGAAATGTAGTATTAACCTTTTAGCATTCAGATTACTCTGTCAACAGGAATGCTTTTTTATTCACATTGTTTTGAATTAATCATGTAGCTTTCAGATTTCAATGATGTGATACATAAAAGAGGTAGAGACTATTTGGAGCGATATGGCCAGGTTTAAATGCTAAAGGGTTAAACATACAGAAATGAAATATGTTACAGTCCACTAAACAAGCAACTCAATACGGAAACTAGGATAGGATATAATGGAAAGTTATGAAAAGTAAAGACAGATTGAGATTGAGAGAGAGAGAGTTGAGGAAAAAGAGAGTGAGAATTAAGTAAAGACGAAACAATGTTAAACCGATAAGCAGCAAAGTGTTGATTAAGACAATGACATTTTATCTAATATATGACAGAAATAAAGCTGAGTAAACTTTGTCAATTTATTTTTTTTCATGGTCACAGATGTGTAGCGAACAACCACTTACAAACAAAATAATAGTTTATATTTAGTTTGGGCCTACATAACAACCAAGAAAAATAGCAAAATGGACAACTATCAGTGTAGGTTTGACAAAACAAATCAGTTGAAAAAAAAAAAAACCAATAGGTTACAATTAGCATATTTAATGTAGTGAGCATTAAATATTTAATTAGAACTAAATGATGATCAGCATTTTACAATTGCTTCCCATACTGATGTGGTTTGGATGGATTTTCACAGTCCAAGTCAGTTCTTATTTGGCGTTACTGCTCTCTTTGAGGTTTCATTTATGACACTAGATTAAGATGTCATAAATAAATCTGTCGGATATCTGTAAGCAGTATTGCTATTGTTTACTAATTGCAATGTAAAATCATCGTCATCATCATTTAATATCCACTTTCCATGCTGGCATGGGTTGGACGGTTTGACCAGAGCTGGCAAACTGGAGAGCTGCACTATGTTCCAGACTGATTCGGCTTGGTTTCTATGGCTGGATGGTACCATCACTTGTGCCAGTGGCATGAAAGAAAGCACTCAGTACATGCTGTAAATTGGTTAGAATTAGGAAGTGCATCCAGTCACGGAAACCATACCAAAGCAGACACTGGAATGTGATACAGTCCTGAGATACACTAGATCTTATCAAACTGTCAAACCCATGCCAGCATGGAACAGAGACATTAAATTATGATGATAATAAACTGCTTCGCTCAACCTGATCTTTAAAAAGAAGTCAAGAGCAGATAGATAAGATAAGGTAGAAAAAGCAGATAAAACCATCAGTTTTCAATGCAAAAGGTCATGAAGAACTAAGCTTTAATAGGAAATACTGATAAGAGAACACAAAAGCTTCATTCATTTTATGCAAAATCTAACCCACCTCCACCTCTCTCTAGCATAATTTCTGGTTCTTGGCGAATCATGTTCTGAAAGTATTGTTGCTAGAATAAGAACAGGATGGAGGAAGTTCAGAGAGCTATCACCTCTGTTGGCAACAAAAAGACTCTCACGCAGAGTGAAAGGCAGATTGTATGATGCTTGTGTATGAATGGCTACGCTCCATGGTAGTGAGACATAGGCCCTGAATATGAAGCTAGTATGCTCTGATGGATATGCAACAGCAGTGTGCATGTACAACAAAGGTGCAAATTTGTTGAACATAAGAGGAATCAAATAAAGCATGCAAGAGAGAAGACTACATTGGTTTAGATATGTGATGCATATAAAGATGGCTGTATAAAGAAGTGCTGACCACTTAAAAAGGATGTGAAAGTGCGAGACCCAGGAAGACATGGGATGTAGTGAGACTGATCTCAGGATGTTGGGCCTCATGGAGAAGATGACAATGGATCAAGATGTCTGGCAATGTGAGATTCTTGAGAAGATCTACCCATATGTAACAAGAAAATTTTTCCACACACCTTACCCCAATCAACCAAACTACATCTCTTCTCATTTCCTCTTTTTCATGCACTATACTTATCTCTCCCTCCCCACTGTATCATTGCTATTTTGTTGCCCCCCCCCCACCTCTTCTATATATCCAGGTTTTACCAGTCACTGCATTCCCCACTCCCTCTTTGCATTCATGTAAACTCCCTGCTCCCTACTCATGCACCTAGAGTAACGTAGAAAGCTCCCAGGTCGCTCTGTAAAGTGGCTGGCATTTGGAAGGGCATCCAGCCATAAAACCCATCCCAAAACAGACAGTAAAGCCTGGTGTAGTCCTCTGGCTTGCTAGCTCCTGTCAAACCATCTGACACATGCCAGCACAGAAAATGGACGTTAAATGATAATGTATTTAGAGATAAGTCTATGGGTGATTTTGTCCCTCTTGCATCATTTATTGTTTTACACTTACATCTGTTTTTTTATTAGCACCATCTTGGAGGGGAGGAATAAGATGTAGACAGTCAAAATAGGGTTCTAAAAGAAGGTAAGTCATGTTGGAGAAGGTTTCTAATCGCTTGTGATTTTTCATCTCAAGGGTTACAACCCCAAAAGTAACAGACATTTAGCAGATGATCAGTGTTTTCTTAACATTTATTTGACCACCTCGTTATATTTTCAGTTCAAAAGTGACACAGTATACAGAAATTTAGCTATACCATCACAGGTGGAGCAATCTAATGAACCAGCTGTTTTAATGCATAACTGACCTTGTTTACTCTGTAATCAATAGTATTTGACCAGTGTCACGCATACAAGAATTAAGTTTGATATAGCAATCACAGATGTAGAAGTTTACAAGAAACAGTACTCTCATTATTATACAGTCACCATGTCAGACGAAATAAGATTATAGGTGGTTGTGTCTCATATCACTTATATAAGAGCTATAATGAAATGGTTTATGCTAGTAAATCTTTTGACAATGTTTTGTACAAAAATATCTTAGGTAAACTCCATCTCACCCAAGTCCAACACATGTTCGTCTCATTTAACTCTTTTGATACCAACCTTCCTGAGACCTTGTCTAATTTTACAATGTAAACTGCATGATTTAAACTCATCAAAATCAGTGGTTCTTAGTTGGGGGTCCATATAAGATTTTGTTGTTAGAATTTATGTACAATAAATTGATTATACTTATACAATACAATACAATAAAAGCACAGGCACGGCTGCATGGTAAGAAGCTTGCTTCCCAACCACATAGTCCTAGGTTCAGTCCCACTGCATGGCACTTTGGGCAAGTGTCTTTTACTATAGCCTCGAGGGGATAGTTGATTACATGAATCCCAGTATTCAGCTGGTACTTATTTTATTGATCCCGAAAGGATGAAGGGCAAAGTCAACCTTGGTGGAATTTGAACTCAGAACATAAAGCCATGAAATACCACTAAGCATTTCACCCAGCATACTAATGATTCTGCCAGCTTGCCACCACTAATAGTAATAATAATCATAACAAAGCTCTATATTCTTAACAGCCAGTTTTCACAAAGAACTCCAATTGTAGAATTCTGCCGTTACATCTAAAGTGATATTCATTATTAATCACAAAAAGAATTCCTACCATATCCAAAAGAAAGCCTTTTACCAACAGTTATGTCCATAAACATACTGTCTCCTCACTTTGCCTTTTCCAAAGCTATTACAAGAGTCTCTGCTCATCAGAGCTAGCTACTAGCATGCCATCTCTACTTAGGCCTCACTTTTCATCCCCAAAACATTGACTGTTTGAATTCCCTCTACATATGCACCAAGTTACAGCTGTTTAAATTGAATATCTATTTCAAGGGCCTGCAAAGAACAATGACAGTCCTTTCCTCCCATTGCAACTAGAACCACTTCTATTAAATGCACCAGCTGCTCTGTAACACTAAAAACACTTCACTACTTAATATTATCATATTCACCAACCATTTTAACACCTTTTCTTTCCTTCTTTAATTTTTACTTTCCAGTTCTGAAAAAAGCAGCAGTGCTTAAAGCCCTTCAAGACTAGTAAGACTGATGCTGCTAATGCTTCTGCAGGAAGAGAGTTCTAGAGTGCTGATGTTCTGGGGAAAAAAAGGAATGGGTATTGTGGTCAGACATATTGGTGACAAGATGAAGAGAGACAAGTAAATCAAGAGTGTTTGAGAGAAGGTGGTAGCTAGCCAACAAGAATTGCATATGTTTGCAGTCTTTTGAACCACAAGCATCTTATCTGTGATACAGAACATTTTTCACTACAGACCAAACTACCTCTTTTAAAGTCTGTCAGTCTGCCTTTGTTGTGAGTACCTCCAGTAACATCTCATTACATCTTCATATTACAAACACAATCATCTCTCCTTTCTGCTTGTTGGATATGTATCAAATTTTGAAACATCATCTCTTCATCCACAACATGGCACTCACCCAAGAGCTTCCACCAAACAATATGAAGGTAATTCTTTTTTGCTAGAACTTTCTCTCTAGTCATTTATTCCAATCAAATACCTATCATCTTCAAAATCAATAACAACCACCTCTCAGACTGTAGGAGATCATTTATCATTCAGTTCAAAGTGTTGGCTTGTTGGGAAACACTGTGAGAGAGATAGGAGGGTGGTCTTCTAGAGCAATGTTAGCTCAAAAGAAGCGTTAAATGCAGATTTAGGGTCCCAAATTCTATAAAAATCAACTGTGATTAGTTCCTGATCATTGTTGATTTAGTTCAGTGGAACCACAATCATCTGTCACAAACCAAAAGCTGATCCACCAAGAATTTATAAGACCACAAATCTGTTGCTGCCCTTCAGACAACAATACATATTCTCTCTCTCTTTTTTATTGTATCCATATTCAGTTCAGAAAATGTACCAAAATTAATTTGATATCTCAAACACTTCAGTGTCATTGCCAGATGTAGTCACGATTTATATATTTGGCACTGATAAACAAGTAAACATCATCGGCTATGTTGATGATCTGGTGACAAGCATTTGTCAGTGTTAGAAATTTTGGGAACTACTTTTGTTTATCTTTCCAAACAAAAGGGTTATTTTATGAAGCCAGCTATGTCACAAGAGCAGAAAATACAAGGGAAGATGGAATAAAAGGATAGAGGCAGTTGGGAGCAGAATAACAACGATGTAAGGAAGCAGTGGAGGTAGAAGGGTAAAGAGCTGGAAGAAGCTATTGTAAACCTAATAGGTCAGTAGTTTTACAGCTTTTGTTCAAATTATACACATTGTCTCTTAATTTCCTGTATGACTTAGTCCTCTCTGTAAGGTGGCTGGTGTTAGGAAGGACATCCAGCCAAAACAGGTGCAGTCTTCTACCTAGCCAGCCTGTCAAACCAACCCATGCCAGCATGGAAAACGGATGTTAAATGATGATAGTACCACATAAGACTGCATTAGTCATCCAGTCCTGAAGCATGCAACATGACATAAATTGTACTAACCTTGTTGACATTCATTTAGAAGGAAGTGAGGAAGTCCTTACTTCTTAAGTGAAGTAGGTTGGTTATTTGACTTTCCATGGCTGATAAGTTTGTCAAAAGATGATCATCTCTAACTTCTGGATAATATCAAAAATCAAACTTTTCTTCTGGTCACAAGCATGACATATTGAACTTAGCACTGCAACCTAATATAAGTGCAACTCAAAGAGGGAGCCTCTATGCAGTTGCTTGACCTGCTAGAAATAGCAGCCAACCAAATCTCTCTAAAATCACAATCCACTGTTGTAGAAAAGGACACGTGGGAAATACAGTCTGAGATACATTATGGCTGAATAAAGATGTGATGATCATGACCGGAATGCTCAATCATAGGTCTACTCCTCATTCTGACCTTGGATAAACAATTTGTGCCGGTGACAGCATTTGAGCCAGTGAGATCTTGGCTGACTTTCCTGTATCACAATGATTCAGCTATACGAAGTTCTTGTATATAACAAAGTATGAAACATGTTTGGAAAGGTTGAAATCTTTTTGTTGCGACAGTCATACATAAAAGCAGCAAGCTGGCAGAATTGTTGCTCTGATGGGCAAAATGCTCATTGGCATTTTGTCCATTTTTACATTGAGTCCAACTTGACCTTTCGTCTTTTTAGGGTCAATAAAATAAGTACTAGTTGACCACTGCGGCTGATTTAATCAATTTACCAGGTGCCTCGAAATTGCTGGCCTTGTGCCAACATTTAAAACCAATATCTTGGAGTAGAATGTCCTATTATACATCAATTTCATAAACTTCAGGTTTTTTGACACTGTACCCCAGAAAGACATTCTTTTACTTGTTTCAGCCATCTGACTGTGGCTATGCTGGAGCATAGCAAATGGAACCGAGTAAAATTATGATTATTGATAAACCAGTGTAGTATCGAAACAACTGCCATAGGAGGATACTTAAGAAAAGAATGACTATCAGAGTTCGTAAGAGAGACCACCTGTTAATACGAAGCGAGCGGCATTTGATAGTGATCGGCAGAATAAACAAAGATCAAACAAGTCAGTTTTAATGATAAGAATTATTATTAGTAAAAAGCTTTCTACAAAAAGTTTAAAGTTTATGACTTTCATTCATTTATTTTTGTCAATGTTATCATTAGCTAAAACATTATAAGGTATTAAAAACTGTAATTTCATCTCAGCCACCAAATTGAAGGTAAAATAATGTTTTTGTTCAGGCAAAAAAATAATTAAAAAAGCAGAAGTAACACACGGAAGACAAAATATAACCTAAATATGCATACACTACATTCCGACAAAGACGAATAATTCTTTAATAATTTTAATGTCGGCAATAAGAGACATGTCAGAGAATATGAAGTGATCCACAAAACAGCACCATATGCATTTGGTTCCAGGTCAATCCAAACGTCCAGTACTATCTAGTCATTATTTTAGGACTATATCATCCTTTTTTTTTACGATGGTAGGGCGTGGATATTTGGCTGCTATTTCTACCAGGTCGATCAGCCACGTGTACTGTACAATTGTGTAATATACATTTCTATGTACAGAGCATCGAACATTGCCAATCAAAAAGTAAACAGTTTATAATTACGCTTCAAAAGCAGTTTATATAATTTAAGAACAGTATTTTCCTCTTGGATCAAAGTTACGATGTTAAGTGGGAGAAATATTGTAGCATATATCAAATGAAAATTTTTAAAAATCGAAGAAACGAACGTTAGCTGAGGAAGTCTTAATTAAATTGCAAAATGAACAATGAATGAAGACACAAGATAACAGCACACATTTCGTGGCAAAAGTAAAGAATACGTACACCCGGTGTCTAGGGTCAGGATTGTTACGCCGAAAACGGGTGGTGTACGTATTCTTTACCTCCGCCCATTTCGTTCTTTAACAAAGGCTAGTAAGTTGCCTTCAACAAAGGAAACAGTTTTATGAAAACGGTATGAAACGAGGAGGGCGATGGAAAATGGAGAAAATAGAGTTAAAGCCAAACATAATGAGGTGGAGGAGGGGAATTAAATTGGTTACGCATTTTAGAGACCCCCCCCCCCTGGTATTAATGACTCCATCTAAAACTACCAATCATAAACTGATAGCATAACGACTTGTCTCAGACAGGCAATATAAAAGACTGGCTGTCCAACGTGGTCGCTAACAAGTAGCCAAATCTCCCTCTAATCACACCTACTTATTGTTTTAATTGAAGAATAAACATATTGTCTCTTATACACACAAAAAAGCAAAAAGAAAAAGGACTGTTCGATCACGATTGTCCAGGGGCTAAAAAAAAGAAAAGAACAAACAAAACTAACAGAATTGAGATTTCTGACTGAACAGGAGACACCGACAATTGTTTCACCATCAGCTTATATTTTGATGTTCTAGTCTACTGGATTCACACGAAACGAACTTCCTTCTTATCAAATCGCAAAAGAAAATATAAACAATCCGGCTTAAACTACTAAAGCGGATAAAATTACTCACACACACACACACACGTTGGTGTATGCGTTGAAGATGAACTTTACAGTTTTATAAACGTAAAACACAAACAACAAAATGTTTCAAAAACAATAGGTACTTTTTTTTATTTAGATATTCTTTTAATAGCTTAATCATCAAAACAAGAAATATATCTTCCTCGTTATATTTTCAGAGTTCACACACAGATAAGTAACTCTCAAAATATCACAAGGACACGATTTCTATTGTTGTGATTAAGCTATCAAAGAAATGTCTGATACACACACATGGGTCTGTCGATCTTCTAGAAATAAATCACATTTCATTCAAATCACATCGTAATTACCTTTAAAAATGAAGGCTACATTATATAATTCAGTTCTGGTAAGCAACACGGTTTGGCAATACGACGTGACGGTCATAGCTGGAAGTATTTATCGAAGAGTGTGTGTGTGGGTACAATTTTTCTTTTTTACCTTGAATTATAATTCCGTAATTTCACCTTTACGACATTATGTCACAGCATGAAATAAAATTCAAAAATTTACGACCCCACCCGCAACAAAAACAGTTATTGCAGTCAGATAAATGGAGGTGGAAATATACAAAGACCAGCTTCTGGATGATACGAAATAAAAAGGTTGAATGGCGCTAAAATTTAAGCATAAAGAGATCTAACATTATAATTAAAATATTCGTAGTTGTATATACCATCTTAGTTAATCTAAAGATACAAGCTTAATCTTTCGACCCCCATCAAGCTTAGAACCAATAAATACTTCAACACATGCGTGAATTTTGAAGAATTCTAAAGTTTTTGTTTTACACATGTAAATAAAAAGAGGGGCAGATTAAATGCTGAAACTAGGGAAATCATTTTCACGGGTTCGTCATTCTAAACCCGCTTGATCGGGTTTTCACCCATTGGAAGACCGTTCATATTTTATATATATATATATATGTATATCACATCGCTTCGATTCGATTCGATTCAACTGGTTATTTCGGGAACCTTGCAAGAAATCGACTTAGTTATCGACTCCAAAAGGAATTATTTTGAAATTAATTTTAAACAAAGAAAAATAGTACGGCGCAGAGTTAAATGTTTTAACATTTACAATTTCGATCCTCGTGGTTCTGAGTTCAAATCCAATTCGAGACAGTTAATATTATCATCGATTCTCTACAGATTAAAAATAAAAAAAACTGGCCTTGAGATTTTACAATAGAATTCGCTACTTCCCGTATAATTACAAAGATAGAAGGTTAAAAAAAGAAAAAAGAGAATCTTACTTATCGCGTAAAAACGTCTGCAGTTCTTTGATATTGTTAGTATTTTTCAAAACTTTTAGTTGCGGTCCGTATTCTTCATCTTTTACAATACAGGGGGCAGTTTGAATAAGGTCTGGCTCCATAGTAGCACCCTTGCCATAAAGACGCTGACGCTGTCTTGACAAATTTCCCGTCGACGGGAAAGGGAAGACAGTGACGGAGATTGTACTCTAGTGGCAAGACGGGGGTGCGCGCGATATGTGAATAGACTACTGCTGCTGGTGCTTATGATGATGATACCTATCACTCTCTTACTCCCTCTTACACTGTTTCATTCATACATTCTCTCAGCGTCGCCCCCGCCATCTCACTCCACTTAGTCTCGTCTACGTACTCAGTTACTTTCCATGTAATTTAAATAGCCACGTATCCTAAACAACCGGTTTTGCGTACAACGAATTATTCTGTACGTGCACGAAAGTGAATATAGCACATGTATTTTAAATGGTTATCACGAGTTTTCCTCAATTTAATTGTTATATAACATCTGTAACAAAAAATACATTATATACATAAATATACGATATATACGCACGTACAAAAGTCAAATAAAAACACTCTTTTCCATAAACCCATCCTTAATTACTTTTAAAAAAGCAAAACAAAAAAAAACGAAAGCTGGAAGAACCCTGGATATTCACAAATTCTCGATATATCATCTTCACTTTTAATCGATCATTTAAAACATTGTTATTTCACACACAATAAAAAAGTTTCCGAGTAGAGAGAAACGGCTGTTGTGAGGTTCTGTTAATTATTAAATACACACTGGTGACACCGGCTATCCTTTCAAACCTTGTGAGACTGGTTAATTTAAACCATTACCGTTCCTCGTGTAAAGTGGTTGTATATTGTTGTTAAATAACTTCCACGAGTATCAATCCTAATCGACCAGATTTACGACCAAAGGTATTCCAGCCAAAGCCATTCTATCTAATTTTAATACGAAGTATATCTAGGACATCATCCACTGTGTCTATTTTAATATTTTTTTTAATGATGAAATGTGACTTGTTTGCTTTACACAGCAATATGTGAATGGTCAAATAATAGTGTCGTAGTCGCATTTCTAACACTGAGAGCGATACCCTTTTATTTCTCGGTGACTTTTATATCTTATGCCGATATATATGAGTGCTCAAAAACGAATTCTATTTTAAAGTTATAAAAAGAAAAAATTTAGTGGAGATTTTCAGCAACAAAGAAGAAGGGAGATAATTCTTTAAGACATTAAAAAACAATTTCTCCAGTTAATTTCCTTTCAGAGAGAATTCTGTACGTTTTTTTAATTTAATTTTTTATTTGCAAGCCAGTGACAACTATAGACATGTTTTGGTAGTGTAAGCTTACAGATCTGTAGATAGATTTTTACTTAAAGAAGTTGTTACAAATTGAGAATAAATAGTTGAAGATAAAGAAACCTCCCCCTTTCCTTCCAAGAAGAATATGCGAATATCATCCAGGAAACTCTGCATAATACATTCCATTGAGGAAATGGAAAGTGTTAACAAGCATATGTGGTGGAAAACCTTATTTTATGAAAATTACTGGGGGCATCCAACTGTAAATTGTCAAAGGTTATTAAGTGTAATCTTGCTATTATATATTAACTGCATTTGAAGTACTACATGATTAGGTAAATGGAACTGGAGTACTGCTGTTTTCAAAGGATTTCATGGTACTGGAAACAAAACAGTGGGTAGATTTAAAACCTGAAAGTTCACCCACCTCAAATCAAAGATCTGGAACATTTCAAAACTAACCTATTAAAAAATATCATCTCCTACAATTCCTTTCAAAACACTTTGGATAATGTTAGAAAATCCTTGAAGTAATCCCTGTGTTAATACATTTACAGAAAAAAAGCCAAGGTCCTGACAATATCACACAAAAAAAAACACCCTGAAAAACCCAGTCTTTCTGTATACAGTCCAATAAACACAAGATGAATTAATCTTCATGCATCTCACCACACTTTTGCACTAGTTTTAGGGACTACATGCACACACTATTCCCCAAATACCAAATGTAGATTAATTCACCCCTCCAACTGCAAACTACCAATGGTTATCAAGTGTAATCTTGCTATTATCTATTAACTCCATTAGTACTTCATGATTAGGTCAATGGAACTGAAGCACTGCTGTTATCAAAGGATTTCATAGCATTGAAAACAAGGCAGTGTGTTGGTTTACCTAGTTAAACAATCTATATCCACCCTATAACTTGGATGTTATTCTGAACATGGCCAGGAATTTCCTAACCATAGTAAGATGACACTTCTTAACACATGAATATTATAAGTTTTTTCAGTGCAAACAATGTTTAAGTTTAGGGATTCTTGTTTTGACAATATCACTTCCCAGATCCTTTTACAATCATAAACATATATCCATACATCCAACAACCAACTTGTAACAGTTGAAATTCATCTAATTATTCACTCAATATTTCCAGAGGAACTGTATACTGAATGTCCATAACTCTCATCATCGTTTTAGTGTCCACTTTTCCCTACTTGCATGGGTCACTGTATGGTGAAGAAAATAATTATATGGAGCTTGCCGAGAACACTTAGTCATTACCATCAGCACATTTATTCTTCCATTATTTAGATCAACATACTTAGGAATTCTGTTTCTCTGTCCCAATAAATTTACAAATGCTGAGATCAAAGACTTAAATGTTCTTCCAAAGCATAGAACATTGTTGATAGAGTTAATTTTCATCTCAATGGTTCTCAAAATAGTGGCTTTAACTACATGCAAAGTTCCAGATATTGAAGTAAAATCATTTTGACGTTTATTTTTCCATATTGGATTGAATAATTTGTTGGGCCAGATTTTCTACTGCCAGATGCCCTTCCTGTTTCAAAGTAAGGTAATAATTCCCCATGACCAGACATGCCTTGGACAATGGAAAGCGAAAGACACCACTTGCATGACTGACTCTCACAAATACTAAAAAATGTCAAGACAAGTAAACAATAACACAATTTCTTTTATTGGCGACGCAGGGCCCAACACGGGGGACATTACAAGGATAGATAAGCGAACATACACAGTGTGATTACAATGAAAATGACAAGGTAGACAATAACATGCACACATTCATATATGACAGGCTTCTTTCCATTTTCATCCACCAAAATCCATTCACAAGACTTTGGTTGGCATGGAACTATAGTAAAAGACACTTACCCAAGGTGCCACACTGTGGGACTGAATCCAAAACCGTGTGGTAGGGAAGCAAACTTGCCGTGTAACCATATGATGTCACAAGATAATTTTGTGAAGAGAAAAACTGATTTAAAGGAACCCCAGTACATGACTGGTATTTGTCCTGTCACACCCGACAGGCAGGATTTGAACTTATAACTATCTTGTTTGCCCGTCTACTATTCACCAAGGTAATTAATTACATGAAAATAATGTGAAACAACTGACTAAAAAACTGAAGTTGTAGTTTATTTATTCTAAGAAAGGTATTGGATTGCCAGGAATGGTTCTGAGACCCCCTTCAGTCATGGCTGATCATGGGATTGCACCTAGAAAGTTACCCTTCCAGGCACAATTGCGGCAAGGTTGTTTATGGAAGACCAGCAGTCGCCCATGCATACCGACCTCCCCTCTTCATGCCACCAGTGTTATCCAAGGGAAAGGCAAAGGCCGATACAGCTTGACACCTACGACGTTGCAACTCATTTCTACAGCTGAGTGAACTGGAGCAACGTGAAATAAAGTGTCTTGCTCAAGAACACAACACACAGCCCAGTCCGGGATTCGAACTCACAACCTCACGATTGTAAGCTCGACGCTCTAACCACTGAACCATGTGCATTCAGGAATGGTTAGAGTCACTAAATAATTACTTTGAAGTAGTTTAGGCATATCCACCTGCTTGAGTGTTGTATTTTATCAAGATTGACTCTTTTATACCTTTGTAGATCGTAAAAGAAAAATATATGTTATATACTAAAGGTAAAAGGCAAAGTTATCTTCTTAAGTCATACTGACTCATAAGAGCCATTTTCATGGCACATATATCCCCCACCTGGATAGGGCACTGGTCTGTCGCAGGATTACTCATTTTTACAAGCTGAGTGGATTGGAGCAATGTGAAATGTAGTGTTTTGCTCAAGAACACAATGCGTTGCCCGGTCCAGAAATTGAAACCACAATCTTACAAACATGAGTTGAACACCTTAAACACTAAGCCACACGCCTCCACATAAATTACATACTAGGTCCAATACAATTGCTAAACCAAAGATTCTTAAATGGTAACAAGGAGTATCTAAGTGTTCTGTAGATTATTAAAAACTGATTTTTTAAGGCTTTAGAAAGTCAATATTAATACTTAATTATCTTGAAAAATGGTTTATTCATACATGAGCATGATTGATAAAACAAAGCAATAGTTTTTTCTTTCTTTTTTTTTTGTTTCAGTCATTTGACTGCACCCATGCTGGGGCACCACCTCGATGGGCTTTAGTTGAACAAAACCCCAGGACTAAATTTTGTAAGCCTATTACGTATTTTATTAGTCTCTTTTGCCAAACCACTATGTTACAGGGATATAAATACACCAACATAGGTTGTCAAACAGTGGCAGAGGTACAAACACACACACACACACATATACATGACAGGCTTCTTTCAGTTTCTGTCTACCAAATCCACTCACAAGGCTTTGGTTGGCCCGAGGCTATAGTAGAAATGAGACTGAACCTGGAACCATGTAATTGGGAAGCAAGCTTCTTACTACACAGCCGTGCCTCTTTTTTTTTTTTTTTTCCATGTAATGTATGCCAAAAATTCTTTCATTGATCTCCAGTGTACATTGAATTTAAAGTGACTTGAAACCATTTGATTTGACCCTTTTGTGGCAAATTTGTGGCTTGGTACCATTATTTACTCTGAAAAGAAGTGACAGTGTCTATAACCTTGACTTGGCATTGAGGATAACTGGATGAAGCAACAATAGTTAACTTCTCAATTTACACTGTAGCAAGTTAAGGATTAAAAGAAGATAAGGAAGAATATGGATAGGGATAGGAATTGTAGAAAAATAATGTTCAGCAGAAGTAAGATAGGGTGAGTGAGACAACAGAAATGGATTCTGCTACTGTAATAGTGTGTCTTTGTCAAAATTACAAATTTCATAATGTCTCACTAACTTGTACACTTTTACTTTTTCCAATAAGGTTTTTATTTCCCTGATCAAACTGAAGGAATTTTTCCATCACTGAAACTTGTAAGAATAAATAAGGATTCTTATGTGATTCTATATCCACATTTTACAGGTTACTGTAAATGTGGGGGTTTGGAAATGGAGTGTAGTAAAAATGAAACAAAACCAAAATACTTCCTTCTGATAAGCAGATAAAAAATTATCTGTCCTGGATAGGAAATATACTTCCCAGATAATGTAATACCTATTCTGCTACATTTAAGAACTCTGAGGTATACAGAAAGAAATGTCTGGCTAAAAGACACAACAATATGCCCACCAGTAGATTTGAACTTAAGATCTCTGAGCTGGTAGTCCAATATTATATCCATTTCACTTCTCATGTGAATTATGGGTGAAAGTATTGCTAGAATATCCAGTGATCCGCTTAAATTATAGTATGCACAACTGCAATCTCTCAGCACTTAGTAATGTTCCACAAATTGATCATACTTGGTTCCCATTCGGTTTTGGCATTTGAGATGTTGAGTGACCTATTTGAAGAATTAGTTTCTTAGTGTCTGTTTTCCATGCTGGCATGGGTTAGACGGTTTGATTGGAGATGGTAAGCTGGAGAGCTGTACTTTGGCTTGGTTTCTATGGCTGGATGCCCTTCGTAATACCAACCACTACTGAGTGTACTGGGTGCCTTTTATATGTCATTAGTATGGGTGCCATTCACATGTCACCAACACTAGGCCACAACCATGATTTCATTTAGCTTGGCATGTAAGCCCAGGATAAATTCCTTTACCCCGTGTTATTGGTGTTAAGTAATTCCAGTTATTTCTATTGTAGAAGAGGTAACTTGGAATATATGTTCCCGTGATCCAGAGAGATCCATTACCATAATAGTTTTTTTTTCGGGGGGGGGGGTATTCTGTGGTCCTGACTAAAAACAAAACAAAGCAAAAACAATTGTCTTTGTAGTTTTTCCTCTGTTAAGGGCGAACGTTCTCCAAGATATAATTACAATGGTGAGGCCTATCATCGCCCAGTTTTCATTATTTAATCTTGGGTCAATGCTGATCCAACAAACCTATGATTGGAGTTATTCCAGTCATAACTATTCAACATACCTACAAAAGTGTGCTGCCACCACAACTTTGTTTCTTCATAACTTTCAGAAAAATAGATCTTATTTTTTTAATTAAATTTTCTACATATATTTTTCAAGTGGTGTAGATTACAATTATATGTAAAAAGAATATAAAATTTTTTTTAAAATCAAAACAGAAAAGTAAATTGTGGGTACGAACATACACATACTGACACGCAATCACATAATTTCTTTTCCTAAATTTCAAGATATAGGCGCAGGCGTAGTTGTGTGTTAATATTGTGGGTTAATATCTAGATCCACCTCTTTCATATACGGTGCACTTCAATTTTTCCACCAGGTGTGGATCTAGATATTAACCAGATTGTGTGCGCGCCCACCATTCTTTTTTTACATTATATTCCGATATAATCTTAATCACTTTCTTTTTTAAATTATGAAGAAAATTTTAAAAAATTTTCCGAAACGGGCCTCTGAAAACTTTTTCACAAGAAATTCCGATACAGTGTGTAAGGTATTTGTACCAAATTTCATGAAAGAAAATAACCATTTTTCTGAAAGTTATGTGGAAACAAAATTGGTATGGAAGGCACATTTATATAGTTATGCCTTTACTAGTTGGTAGAGTGCGACTTTGAATAAATATCAATTTTTTTTCTTTCTAAAATGACTCGCAATCAGTTGGTCGTACCCTAACCATAAGGAAGAATGCTGTTTGTTGTGATTACAATGAGAAAGGGCTGAGTGGAGAAGATAGTGAACGGTTACACTGAAGGATAGCGTCCACTGTCCTCAAGCCCTATTGATTTACTTTAATTCGCTTCCTGGTTGTGAGGTTTTTGACCGTAAGCTATGCTGATCATAGACTGGTCTGATACTATAAACAACAATATACGACAAGGTGCTGGATTTTCTTTATGATTTTATCGCAAAACTTTCCTGAAAAAGAAAAAGAAAGAAAAAGCGGACGATCCTTTTGCTAAGGTTCAATGAAGAGCGACTGCGCTGTGGTTCTTTTGGTTCGAGCTCTCTTTTGTTAACAAGTTGGGTCCTATAAGACTCAAAGGGGTTAGTAAAAGGATATTGTTAACCCTGGTAAATTTACGCAATCAGTATGTATTGTCCTTCCACAAACAAGAATGTTGTCTCATGTCCTTTCGCAAGCATCTGAGCAACAAAATAGACTTAATCAAGTTTTCTCGAATAGTTAAGCAATATTAATAAAATAAAATTCGGATATAGAGATTGGGTTAGGGAACAAAAAAAAAAAAAGACAAAAAACTCACGATGGAGATGTTTTTAAACAAATAAAATATTACAATATGCTTATGTTGAATTGGCCAGGGTCGGATGGAATAATCCAACTGTTAATTCATACTGGCTATTGATCAGGTGTTGCTTCGTAATGACAATAACCCTCTCCTCAGTCGATAGATTGTGTGGTGTGATTTCTTTAAAAGTGCCTCGCCTTGTCAGCAGTGTTGTAATGTGAAATAAACATTTATCCAAACATTTCTGAAATCATTTACTCCTGTATTTAATCATTCACCTAAATGAGCTTTATCCTTTCTTAGAAAGATTAATTAAAATGCAAAAAAGTCAACTTATTTCGTAACTGAGCCGCCAACAAAAACACCAACTCGTAATAGTTTCACTTTGAAATTTATCTTCAAGGAAGTGCATTACGTCATTGAAAATAAACTTTAACACAAATCTTTAAAATTTTCGTAATTTTTTAAACTATAATATTATATCTTTTTAGCTATTTATATATATATATATATATATGTTTAAGCAATTGTATCCGGATAAATTTCTTTATTTTTATAAAACTACAATAGCATTTTGAGAGCAATGTTTTTTATGACTATAAGCGACCCTCGTTAGTGTGTGAGAAGTGAAGGGAGGTAACAAACGGTGTCGCACCACAGAGATGGCCACTGCATTATTTCGCACAGCACACATCGACTGGAGTATTTCTTCTGAACTTATTTATTCTCTAAATCAATCGAAATCAGCTTTCCAAACTACCAGATTATTGCGATCTTGTCGACACAAACCATACCAGACAATATGGTTCAAACCTATGGTGAGAATTAATTTTTTTTAAAAATTTTTCCTTGTGCTGCGGAGAAGTCTCATCAAACCGATCCCTTAATTCGGTTTCGTTTGCCTATCGTAACCTCTACGCTAACGTCTCCAGTGCTCTTGAGAAAGAGATGAATGCCAGAATGTCCCAAAATCTGTAAATCTAAGTCTTCGTCTCTCTTGCGGGACGTTGCCCTTTATAATAAACAACTTTCTCTACTAAACTATACGATGAAGTATTTAAAAACGAGAGGTCGAGATTGTGTCACGTTAATCATTCTTCAACTTAAGTAGCTCTGATTGTTTACATTTTTATTTTGATGAAGGATGTAACACTTTGATGAGCAATCGAGAACAACTTCACTTTAGGCTTATAGCTCGATTATTCAGAGTATGCACTTTAAATGATAAAAGCTGTTATCTATTTTCTCTCACTTTCTTTGAAGGTGAAGAACTTTGTTATTTACCCGGCTTCGTTATTGTTCATTTTCATATGAATTATTTATATGTATTGATCTGTTAGTTTACTCTCTGCAGATTCATCCCCCCCAGAAATGGTTGAATACCTAGCTTGAAGTAATTTAATGAATCGTAAAACTGTTAGCGGGGGAAGCTTTGAGTGTTGTTTACTTGGGGCGACGAAAAAGCTTCATCGTGGTCGCAGAGCTTGTTAAAACATCCAAATCTACTTCAAATTACATTCTGCCTCTTTATAAAAGGGCACGTTGGATAATGTGATCGGTATAGATTGTTTGGCAACCAGAGAAGAATTTGTTTTTGGTAAAATAGATACATTATTACGAAAATTTTCGCCAAATGTAACTCAAACACTCTAGTTTAAAAACAAAATCCAACACCATGATAGATTTTCTATAAAGTAAATCTTTAGGATCAAAAAAGTAAATGTCTTGATATTTCAAAATTTGAAGAACTAAAAAATTCGTTAACAAATCAATAGAACCCATATTAGACACCTGCACCACAATAATATTTAAAGAATGCGATTTTTGGAGGTAAAATAAGACAAATTATTCGATATATTTCAAAAGAAAGGAACTGGTGATAAACTTTTACACAATTAAGATTGTGAATCCGGTTGAATCTTAGCACCGACTATCGATTTTTTCGCAATTATTTTAGATAAAATATGATAATAATATTCATGTCTGTTACTTAACTGTCAACAACCAAGGTAACATTTTTTTTCCTTCTGTACAATCCTTGCATCTTCTGATCTTGTGCAGTTAGCGAGTAACGAAGGTAAAGGTTCCTTGCGGCCAAAACTTTCAGGTTTGTAGGTAAAGATCAATAGTGTGTTCAGACTCGAACCTTTACGTTAACTTTCCTCATAGTTAGTCTCCAAGTATTCTGCGAGGTTTATCTCGAGCAAATGCTAATGTGGGAGTAACAATGACGGAAAAGTTTAAGACGGTAATTTCAGCCCATCTTTGAAACTTTTCTTAGAATTCCAACCAATCGTTTGTGAATTTCTTTCACTTTAAAATTAGAAGTTTTCCTTTAGAATGTTTCATTGAGTTAAATGGAATTTTTTTCTTGTGGAATTATTCGCTAGATAAAACGAAAAAATTTCTCTTAATTTTACTTGATAAAAATATAAAGTACTCTCAATCTAATTTTATCATTAATATTCTGTTTTTAAATAATGCAAAACTTCATATATGATGAGCATCTTATTTTCGCCAAAATCACTCCTAATATTTGTATAATTGATGGGATTCGATTGCAAATTTTACCACTCTCACCGTTATGAAGAAAACCCTCCAATTATCTAATAATTATATATATATATATATATATATATATATATATATATATATATATATATATATGTATATATATATATATATATATATATATATATATATATATGGCACAAGGCCAGCAGGTTTGGGGAGAGGCCAAGTCGATTAAATCGATCCTCAGTGTTTAACTAGTACTTATTTTATTGACCCGAAAGGATGAAAGTTAGTCAACTCCGGCAGAATTTGAACTCAGAACGTAAACACAGGCGAAATGCCGCTAAACCCGGCGTGCTAAAGATTCTGTAGCTCGCCGCTTTAACCCATAAAACGTTGGGATTTGCACTTACATAGCATGGACTGCTGAGCACATTTTATGAAAATGAGACTACCATGCACACATAAAAAACAAAAAATAGTTAAAATATCTTCTAAGTATATAATGTGACAAGTTTTACATCATCTTAAAAGACAATAGTTGAACTATCTCTTGATAGACATTTCAACAAACGCCCATAAATAAATGCATCTACCTGGGCCACGCTCGTGGCCTGTCGACCTGTGCCTGACGGCCACGGTTGTGGCCTATCGCGCTTTATGTGTTAATAAAATGAAATATTAAAAAATGAAACTATATCAGAATATACGGTAGATTATCTACTGTTGTAAATACTGAAATAGGAAGGCACTCGTTTCTTGATCATGTACCCTTTAAGTTCCAACGTTAACAAAAACAGTTTTGACTAAAAACAAAATCCAACATTGGCAAAGGGCAACCGGTTCTACTTAAATACAGAAGTACCTACGCATCTACGTAACCCTAAAACTAACCTTAACCGGGGCTAATGCAGTTTCGCACCTTTCCATGAAAAAAGCAATTTTTTGAAAATATTTTTCGGATTCCTGCTTTTTCATCCATTTATTTATTTGTCTGTCTATTTATCCCTACCCGTTTATTCATATCTATCTATCTATACATACATACACACATAACAAAATGCTTATTGAATATAAAATTTTGAAAACGTGGTTGGATCTTTCTGATTTGGCGGGCACCATTTTTTATGTATGTTTTATTTAGTGTGTTTTCTACCGAAACACTTTAAAACTTCGTATACTTGTATATTTTGTCATATAGAACAGAGAAAAATTTTTATATTCGAAGTTATTTCATGTTAAAAGTTGTATTTCGGTAATTTCAACTAATCACTGACGTCTATTGAGGTGAAAACAATTACTGCTGTGGATTGTCAACAAAACGTTGTGCGGTATAATGGGATCTTTTCCCTTGAATAAAATTAGTGCCGTTGTTTGACAACAACAACTATCGGCGGTACTGTTATTTATGACACCCTTCGTGCGTTTGTATTGGTTTTAGCTTTAGGGTTTTTAGGGTTTTAGAGTTAGGGTTAGGGTTAGGGTTATGAACCACCACACATTTTTCACCAAATTTGGCAAAAATACTCATAACCCTAACTCGAACTGTGACCGCACTCTTTTTTCCAGACCTCTTTGTATCAAAGACTGCATATCCAATGTGTCCTTCTTTGAAAGAAACTTGGCTACTATTTTTAGCAGGTCAAGCAATCATGCAGAACAGGAGTGGAGAAACCCTTTACTGCTGGTAAAATTTTCCTCATATTCAACTTCTCTGAAAAATGTTTGAAGCATTAATTAAATATAAAATAGCGACTGAGACCTTTGGAGATATGCTGTGCTTGAGAAGACCTGGCAAGCCAAGTGAGATCGTAGCTGTGGCCAGCGTCACATAACCAGCTCATTTAAGAGTACCCTTCAATTGTCAAGCAATATGCTGTGCTTGAGAAGACCTGCTAAGTCAAGTGAGATCGTTGTTGTGGCCAATGCCAGTACCACCTGACTGGCACCCATGCTGGTGGCACGTAAAAAGCACCGTTTCAGCATGGTTGATGCCAGTGCCGCTGAACTGGCTCCTGTGCCAGTGGCACATAAAAAACACCAACTACTCTCGGAGTGGCTGGCATTAGGAAGGGCATCCAGCTGTAGAAACTCTGCCAGATCAGATTGGAGCCTGGTGCAGCCTCTTGGCTAACCAGTCCTCAGTCAAACCATCCAACCCATGCCAGCATGGAAAGTGGACGTTAAACAATGATCATGATGATGAAATGGCTCTCAATACTTAAAACGATATTTAAGTCATTTTAATTATCTGGATCATTAATGCATTATAACATTTTAATTAATAATGTTAAGTGAAATTACAGGTTCCATAATTTTCTTGGTACTAACCTACTCCACTCATAAGTTCTTATGCACTTGGTACTAAAAAATTCCCCACCTTGGTGGAGAGCTTGTCTGCTGTTTATTGCAGTTGAGTACCTTTGCAGCAAAAGCAGTATTGTTGCCTTTTACAACAGCAGAGTATTCAAATGTGTCTGGCACAAGAACCTCCTAGTCAAGTTGCCTGCCATTGGTGTCTGCCCTTTTCTCATCAGAAATTTTTTGTCACACCACTCCAACACAATGTGTCAGTAAGTCTCTCACTGTTAAACATTCTACCAACAATAACATGCTCAGAGTTCAGTTATATCTCCTAGATTCCTTAAGAAGAAACCTTGCAAACATCCTTTAATAGGTACACATCAATCTAATCTTCTTCAACAGTACTAAGATACTGTCGCCACATGTATTCAACCAACATTATATTCTCTCTACTCATAAGCAACATGAAGCTAAGTTCTTTTCGATCATTAGTCCTCAATGTATTTGATGAGTGTTTAAAGATGACATGACCAAAACAAATTGAGTAAGACCAGAAGTTGAAGCACCTTAACCACAAGTATGTTAAGGCCAGTACCATGGATCATAAAGGTGGTGAACTGGCAGAATCATTAGCACACTGAGCAAAATGCTTAGTGGTATTTCGTCTACTGTTACGTTCGACTTTGCCTTTCATTCTTTCAGGGTTGATGGGCTTCTTTCAGTTTCCATCTACTAAATCCACTCACAAGGTTTTGGTCAGCCTAAGGCTATAGTAGAAGACACTTACCCAAGGTGGCATGCAGTGGGACTGAACCCAAAACCATGTGGCTGAGAAGCAAGTTTCTTATCACATAACCATGCCTGCACCTGTGGGGATAGTTTTAATAAATCAAAAATTTATGTTATATGGTGTTTGATATACCTGTACTTATCCATGTTGTTCGAAAACTGGTCTCTTTCAATTATTTCTCTGCGCTCATTTTCATTTAAACTATAACACTGAATTTACGTAATGGTTACAAAAAGTACTCAGCCATATATGTTATTATATGGTAAGTAGGTAATTCAACTTATTGAAATTATCAATTTACTATACAAGTTGTTCTCTAATGAGGGTTACACTTGCGTCTTGAAGAGGGTAGATAATTGTTCAGTTTTACATTCTGGCTCCAGAGAGGAAAACTGGTTCTGGAAATGTAATTTACTTTTGTTATTAATGTCTGAAAGAATGTTTAAATTATAGCAATTAGTAAACTATTAAAAATGCAAAACAAATTATGAATACATAACTTCGGTGTGACATGACATGGTTTGGTTATGGCTGATTTCACACAGCACTGGGCCCGAGAGAAATTAGCTTTAACTATTATTGTTAGGTCAACTAATTATTATTAATTGCTGTACCAAGTCTGAATCAAAGTTAGGTTTCATTTTTTGAAAGAAGTTTTTGATTAACAATGCCCTGAGATAAGAATATATACATTACAACTACATATTTTTCTATTCGTCCAACAATTAATAGGATTAATAACTTATTGATATAATCAATTATGGAATGTCTGGAGAGAAAGATTTATGCTTGACACAATTAATTGGCACTTAAGCAATAAAACATACTAATGATCAGAGATGTTCCAATAATGATCATTCTTGTCCCTTTTTTTTTTTTTCAGACATTGTAAATCTAGGACTACATTATTCAATGTCTTCTTCCTTTTCTTGAGCTGGTAGGTTGTAATTTATGAGAAAATTTGGCTGCTGTTTCTAGCTGTCCAAGCAACCACATTGTCTTCCTCATTGATTTGCAGTTGAGGCTCATTCATTACTTCTGTGTTTAATTTCCTGTGCATTTATAAATGCAGTGTTTCAAATCAGATGGCAAGTTGGGCAAAAATGAGATAAGCCTGTTGCTTTACTATTTTAACACTCCTAGATGGGGGAAGATGCTAAACAAACATGTGGCCATCCTTGTTGTTTAGCCACGGGTTAACACTGACAGAGTTACCTATGGTCAAAGATGCTGCAGTCCTGACAATCCCTTTCCTCTTGTGCATCACCTGTCTCAGACTACATTACCCAGTGTATCCATTTATCCCATTCAAAACTGTGTAATATATATTGAAAGTAATTTGGCTTCTATTTCTAGCAGTTCTAGTGACCATGAAGGCACATGGCTTAGTGGTTGAGGTAATCTACTCACAGTCGTATGGTCATGAGTTCAACTCCTGGCTGTGCATTGTGTCCTTGAGTAAGACAGTTTATTTCACATTGCTCCAGTCCACTCAGCTGGCAAAAACAAAGTGTACCTGTAATTCAGAAGGCTGGCCATGTCACATTGTGTCATGCTGAATCTCCCTGTGAACTACATGAAGGGTTTATGTGTCTGTGGAGTGCTCAACCACTTGCACGTTAATTTCAAGAGCAGGCTGTTCCATTAATCAGATCAACTGGAACCCATGTCATCGTAACTGACAGCGTGTCAGTGACCATACGGAGGCTCTCTCATTCATTAGCTCATGCATAGACACTATATTATCAGATAGCTGCTTCAAGAGCATTCGAAGTTCAAATCCCAGATTAGGAGAGCAGCTTGTAAGTAAATTAGAAAGGTATCATGATTGACAATCCAGCAGTGAAAATGGCACTTGATCATTCTCTGATACTGATATGAAGGTTGCATTCTCTTAGACATGAAGGCATTTGATGGCCTTAGGTGTCAGAAAATGTGACATGATAACAAAATGGCCTATGATGGATATGTGTTGTTCAATTCTTAGCAGATGTGTGTTCTTTTCCAGCAGTAGTTATCTTAACAGTTTGGCAGTAATAGTGGACTAGTAATGATGGACTTTAACCCTTCAGCATTCAGATTACTTTGTCAAAAGCAAAACTTATTTATTCACGTTGTTTTGCATTAATCAGGTAATATCTTGTAGCTACAAAACTTTGATGATGTGATTATTTAGTTTTAGAATGATATTATAGAGCAAGGTATGAGAAGCCAAATATGACCAGCTTGAACCAAAAAACAGGTAGAATAATTTACCCAGATATGCTTAGTTTAAATGCTAATGGGTTAATGCTTCTTTCAGTGGCTTGCTGAAAAAGTTGAGATAGGGTTGGTTATGAGTTTTGGGTGAGGAACAAATCTTTACTTTTCATTTTTTTGAAGTTGATAAAATAAGTACCAGTTAAGAACTGGGAACCAATGTAATTGTCTTACCCTTCCCCTAAAAATTGCCTGCCGTGTGCCAAAATTTGAAACCATGGCAGCAAGCTGGCAGAAACAGCACACAGGACAAAATGCTTCTCAGCATTTCTTATGACTTTACATTTCTGAGTTCAGGTTCCACCAAGATCACCTTTGCTTTTCCATCCTTTCAGGATTAATATAATCAACTATCCTCCACCTTCAAGATTTCAGGCCTTGTGCCTATCATAGAAAGAATTATTATCATCAAAAGCAGGTTGAATGCAAGATAACTGCATTCCAAAAATTCTTTTGTGTGTTCAACAAGTGGAGAGATTCCCTGGTAAAGGAAGACCCTCCTTAGGTATATGGAGAAGTTGAAACAATCACTATAAACCCTACAGTTTAATTTAACATTTTGGGAAAGTTATTGCTTAGATTGATCTGCATGGCATAAAATGTGTCATAATGCATTTAAACAATTTGAGTTGAAGAAACAGAACAATGAAAGAATTATATCCTGCAATCAACAGACACATTAGTCCGATCCCAGGCAAAATCAAAATCATCATTGTCCTCATTGTGACTTCATAGCAAAATCCATACCCAGACTCAAATTACATTCATGCATCCATTGTGAATAAATGCAGCTTCTTTTGTTTTTTGATCTTTTTTTTTAAAATCCTTTCCTTCAAACACTTATCATTATTATTATTATTAAGGTGACAAGCTGGTAGAATGATTACTGTGCCAGGCAAAATGCTTAGCGGCATTTCATTCATCTTTATGTTCTGAGTTCAAATTCTTCCAAGGTCAACTTTGCTTTCCATCTTTTCATGGTTGATAAGATAAGTACCAGTTGAGCACTGTGGGTCAATGTAATCGACATACTCCCCATATCCTGAACTTGCTGGCCTTGTGCCAAAATTTGAAACCATTATCATCATCATTATCATCATTATTATTATTATTATTATTTGCAGGTCAGAGGTTCCACTGGAAAGGTGAAAAGCCCTAAGACTTTGAAGTTTTCATTGTTTACACAGTTCAGTAAACTTTTCAAAAGGGTTTGTATAAAAATCTTTGACTTGGTTGTCTTAAATATTAGCTTGGGTTGGAGCAAGTGATAGAATAACGATGAGACAAAGGATAATATATTTGATGGTAGCGGTGTTGTTGTTGCTGGGATTATTCAGATTTGTTATTTATTTACGTTTCTGCGTTCATAAATCAAATCTCACTGCAGGTGACTTTATATTTCAGTTGTCCCCCTTGAATTGATAAACGTTATGCTAGCCTATAAGTAGGTTATCTCCCTTGGCTAGGCGGCGCTCCATGTAGACAATTAAACTTCCGCAGACTATCCACGCTATTGTTATTGTTTCGATGATTCAGCTATCGAAGTACTTACTGTGCCTAAGTTAAAGAAATATTTAAGATTATATGGACAGTATGTTACTGGAAGAAAGGCGGACTTGACTGAAAGGTATAAAAATTCTGTCGATGAAGAATGTCAACAAAGTAAATTCATCGGACGATACTTCAGACAGGAATAAGCAGAAGCTTATATCTGCTCTCGGTGAAGCTAGGCTTACTCGAAATTCCCACATTCATTCAGAACATTAACAACAATTTCAATGTATTTATTATTTGAATGCAAAATTGTTTATTAAAAATACCTGTACATCAACACAACAATTATTAGATTAAACATTCGAATTTGTTTCCCTCTTGAATTTTAACATGTTCTAATCTGTTAATGAGGAGATAAATCAAAGAGACATTTCACTCATCTACTAACTGCGTATATGATCATGCACTTACTGATATTTTAAATACTTTGTTTGGAAAAACGGATGGCAAGGGGTGATCTTTCGATAGTCCATTAAAATCGACGAAATGCTGGGAACACATTTGGCTGTATGTAGTGTAAACAAAGTCTTTCCTCACAAGTCTCGATCTCTGAAGCCAAATACGACGAATAGCTACGTTTGCAGGATATCTATGTAGTGAAATAACTTTGCCGAACCAGTCAGTACAGTATGTGAGTCGTCTGCGGAAGTTAAAGCAAGTCACTGAGCATGCGTACATGTCATACGGGAGAGTTCCAATCAGGGGTGGATAACAACCTTATAGGAACCCCCTATACAAGTTGTCTATTCTATCAACTATACATCTCTTCCTTAAAAAAAAGTTAGTCCTTTATAAATTACCAATGTAAAGAATCCTAATTATGAATGGTTATGACCAACCAAAAAATTTATTTCTATTTTACTATACAGCAATTTCCAGTTACCCTTGGAAAGAGAGGCTGTTTTCATCCTGGTGCATCAATTGGTTCAACAAACTCTATCAGTTTAAAAAATGCAAAAGAAGTGACTGGCATCGATATCATCAAAGCAATCAGTAAGCATGTGTGGCCGAAAGGCAAGTGGAACATCAAAGTGAGGGTTTCAGTTGCCATCCTGTTACTTATCAGTTCCAAGGTAAGATTTATCATAAGCTCTTTTTTTTTTTTTTTTTTTGAGAGAAGGAAGGATATTATCCAAAGCTGTTACTTGTCCTCCTTATGGGATGCTTGGGTTAACTGGATTTGGCTAATGAAAGGG
Organism: Octopus bimaculoides; assembly: GCF_046866305.1. NCBI lineage: Eukaryota > Metazoa > Mollusca > Cephalopoda > Octopoda > Octopodidae > Octopus > Octopus bimaculoides. The sequence continues at coordinate 38,955,759 of NC_142945.1, read as the reverse complement.
AAAACTTAGGTAATGGGAAAGTTCCGCAGTTGGGGGTCTTGGAAGGAAGAGTTTGGCAACAGGCTGAGTGTTCTGGACAGGTACATTTATATATGTTTGGAAAGTAAATTTATTAACCACACAGACATGCCTGTGCATCTATGCACACACATACACACACACATATACACACAAACACGCATACATTGCAGTTTATATATCCTAATTAACATGGATGTTTTATTAGAATGCTGTATTTGCCTTGAGAGATCCTCACATATACACAACTAAAAGTATTTTTATGTTAAACTGTATGAACAAAACACTGCTATCATTAGTACCACTATTTAAAATTTGTATGCATGATTGAATACACACTTAGAACATTATAATATTTTTTATGTTTCTGTTATATATATATATATATATATAACAGAAACATAAAAAATATTATAATGTTCTAAGTGTGTATTGTATATATACAATAGGCACGGGAGTGGTTGTGTGGTAAGTAGCTTGCTTACCAACCACATGGTTCCGGGTTCAGTCCCGCTGCGTGGCACCTTGGGCAAGTGTCTTCTACTATAGCCTCGGGCCGACCAAAGCCTTGTGAGTGGATTTGGTAGACGGAAACTGAAAGAAGCCCGTCGTATATATGTATATGTATATATATATATATATATATATATATATATATATATATATATATGTTTGTGTGTCTGTGTTTGTCCCCCCAACTTCGCTTGACAACCGAGGCTGGTGTGTTTATGTCCCCATAACTTAGCGGTTCGGCAAAAAGAGACCGATAGAATAAGTACTAGGTTTACAAAGAATAAGTCCTGGAGTCGATTTGCTCGACTAAAAAGGCGGTGCCCCAGCATGGCCTCAGTCAAATGACTGAAACAAGTAAAAGAGTATATATATATATATATATATAATGTTTATCATCACTTAAACATGGCTGTTCCATAGGAACCAGTGTTACTGCTTTTTTAACCCCAATAGGCTACCTCCTCCAGCTGGTTATTCAATACGGTCTGTATCTGATATGTATTGCAAGCAGGGAAGTCTCATTAATACATAAATGCATGAATTTTTTATTTAATTAATTCATGATGTTTACAAGATTTTCAAATATTTGTGATGCTGTTGTATATGTCTGTTTAGTGTGGCAAGCTAACAGAACCGATAACATGCTAGGCAAAATGCTTAGCAATATTTCCTCCATCTTAACATCCTGAGTTCAAATTTTACCAAGGTTGACTTAGTCTTTCGTTCTTTATGGGGTTGATAAAATAGGTACCAGTTGAGTATTGGGGTCAATGTAATCGACTTACCCACTGCCCTGAACATGCTGGCTCTGTGCCAAAACTTGAAATCATTATATATGTCTGTTACTTTATGTCCTCTCTATATCAGTCTATAATCCTCCCTCTGTCTTTCTTCCTGCAGCTATTGTTGGTCCAAGTACCGTTTCTTTTCAAATACATCATTGACCATTTGAATGGCTCAGAGGAATATCTCAGCCTCATTGATGCCCCTTCAACCATTATCACTGTGTCCACATCATTAATTATTGCCTGTAAGTATGTCAGTTGTCTTCTTGATGTTTCAGCTTCAAATATCTCACTTTCATTTTAGTTTTATATTTTTCTCAATGTACTATGGAATGGTATCGTGCAATGGTTGTGAACACTTCAGTGTAGTGGTAGTATAGCTCCTTATTTTATGTGGTAGTGGTAGGATTTTTCCTTTGGTGTTGGTGGGCTCTTCTTCGTGATAGTAGTGTTAGTAGTAGTAATAAGCTTCTTTACAGTGATGTTGGTCATGGTGATGGTATTAGTTGGCGGTGTGTGCTGATGCCATGTAAAATGCACTGGTGCTGGTGCCACATAAAAGGCATTTGTGATGCTGCCATATAAAAAGCACTGGTGCTGGTGCCACTTAAAAGCACCTAGTACACTTTGTAAAGTAGTTAGCATTAGAAAAGACATCCAGCTGTAGAAACCAAACCAAAACAGACTATAGAACCTGGTGTGGCTCCTGGCCTTGCCAGTTTTGTCAAGCCATCCGGTCCATGCCAGTATGGAAAACAGATGTCAAATGATGATGATGAAGATGATGATGACGCCATTAATCTGACCTGTCAGAAAGAGAGACTTGAAGTCCATATGTTCTGGTTTCCCTTCTTTGTAAACTTATTTATAGAATCATGTTATAGTGTCTCTAGAGAGGAAACACTGGAGTGATTTCTTGTTGGTTTTCTTCACACAGGTATGAAGTTTAATATATTTAAGAGAAATAATTCAGCTTTGCCTTTCATCCTGCCAGGGTCAATAAAATTTAATGCAAGAAGGTACTAGATATAATTTAATGAACTGATGCATGTCTCCTAGACTTCTTGAAGCAAGAGACTACAGCCATGAATCCTTCTTGGTGTTGCTTTTGGTGTTGAGTCTCATGGAGGCGATAACAAGTGACCTGAGATTTTTGACAATTTGCTATGCTTGAAAAGACACATCAAGCTAAGTGAAATCATAGTCGTGGCCTGTGCCAGTGACAAATGAAAGGCGCCTGTGCCAGTGACATGTAAATGGCACCAGGTACACTCTGTGGAGCGGTTGGTGTCAGGAAGAGCATCCAGCCGTAGAAACCGAGCCAAAACAGGCTGGAGTCTGGTGTAACTCTCTGGCTTACCAGTTCCAGTCAAATCATCTACCCATGCCAGCATGGAAAACAGATGCTAAATGATGATGATTTACTATAGGATTACTGTATTTCTTCTGTTATGAGGTGAACTTTCTCAAGGTACTCTGTGGCATTATTTTACCCATATATAAGGTGGCAAGCTGGCAGAATCGTTAGCATGCCGAATGAAATGCTTAGCATTATTTCGTCTGCCGTTATGTTCTGAGTTCAAATTCTGCCAAGGTCGACTTTGCCTTTCATCCTTTCAGGGTTGATGAATTAGGTACCAACGAAACATTGGGGTCAATATAATCGACTTGTCCCTTTGATGATATATAAGTTATATAATTTTATTTATTTCATCCCGTTATCTGCTAGGCAGCTGTTTCTATTAACTGTTTTTTATTGATTTGTTTCACTTTCAGTCTTTTATAATTGCTTGCTTTCATCATAGATGGTATAGCTCGGGCTGGTGCCAGTGGCTTTAATGAACTCCGCAACGCTGTCTTTGCCAAAGTATCACACAATTCCATACGAGAAGTTGCTCGCAATGTATTTCTTCATTTACACAATTTGGATCTGAACTTCCATCTCAGTCGCCAGACTGGTGCCTTATCTAAAGCCATCGACAGAGGAACCAGGTAAGTGGTAGCTTTCTTTTCCTTAAGAAATAATTTTCTTCATGAATGTATTTAGTTGTACATCTTCAGCTTAATTCAAGTAAATTAAGACATAATATATCCTATAAATTATGGTTAGACAGATTATTGTTTAACTCCAATTAGCCCTGATATAGATTAAGGTTTACCTCTTGTAAACTCCATGGGTTTGATTACAGAATAACCCCAGTCAGCAAAAGAGGAGTGAGAGTGCTGTAAGTTAGTCCCATAAATCCATTTTGGTCATAGTCTTATGGTGGGGATGGGGGAATACACGCTGGAGTTGTTCCCCATTATCTTCTCCATGCCAACAGATGGCCTTGAATTCAACACTGTTGACATACAAAACACTTGTTTATTTTGCAGTGTTTTCATTGTTTAAAGCAAGTTGTTGCTTCTGGTAAATAGTTAATGTATAAGTGGAATGGGAGATATGAGTGTTTTAGTTACAGACACAATTTGAGTACAAGAGACTAGACATGAATCACTACTCCTTTGGGTGGTTGTCTGCTATTCTGTTGAGCTAGCCACCCCTTTTCCTTTTATTGCCACTGCTATATATATATATAATATAATGAATTTATTGTATACAGTGCTCAGGTGCACCACATCTCATCAGAAAATGTTTCCAAAAATTGCATGAACAGTACATAAAATATGCACAGGAGGTGAACAGTGAATAAGTCTTTAAAAAAAAGCCGTTTAGTGGGGATCATCAGGTGTATGTTGGCGAATTTCAGGAAGCACGAAAATTTTGAAGGATGTAGTGACCCGACTGCTAACAACTGATGTAGGAATTTTATTCCATGCTTCAGCAATTCTGAACGTGAAAAAATGTTTCTGAAGGTCATGGGTGTTGTATTGTTTTTTTGATTTTGTAAGCATGTTCATGAGTATTAGAAATATGGAATTCAAAAAGGTGCCCAAGGCTGGAGTTGGGAAAATGGTGGATTAGGCATACCACTAACTTAGTACTATTATATCCGTATGCTTCACTTTGTTTAATAATTAAATGTTTGCCATTCAAGTCTCATTTAAGTGGCAATGATGTCATCATTTAATGTCCATGTTCCATGCTGGCATTGGTTGGATAGTTTGTCAGGGTCCACTGGGTCCAAGTTCTGCATTGTTCTCCAGTGCCAGCTTTTGTATGGTTTGTAAGGTTGGATGCTCATCCTGTTGTATCTTAATTTGTTCATACAATAAATAAGATAACCAGACAATAGTAAAAACAATGTAATGAACTAACAAAGTGGAGGTGCAATGGCCCAGTGGTTAGGGCAGCAGACACGTAGTCGGAGGATCGTGGTTTTGATTTCCAGACCAGGCGTTGTGTGTGTTTATTGAGCGAAAACACCTAAGAGATTGCACCTAGAAAGTTACCCTCCCAGGCACAAGTCCAGACAAGGTTGTTTATGGAAGACCGGTAGTTGCCCATGCATACCGGCCTCCCCTCTCCACACCACCAGTGTTAACCAAGAGAAAGGCAAAGGCCGATACAGCTTGGCACCTGTGATGTTGCAACTCATTACTACAGCTGAGTGAACTGGAGCAACGTGAAATGAAGTGTCTTGCTCAAGAACACAACACACAGACCGGTTCGAGATTCGCACTTACAACCTCATGATTGTAAGCTCGACGCTCTAACCACTGAGCCATGTGCCTTCAATACCTCAATGATAATAATAATAATCCTTTCTACTATAGGCAGAAGGCTTGAAATTTGGGGGAAGAGGATAGTCAATGACATTGACCCAATATTCAACTGGCACTTATTTTATCCACCCCAAAAGAACAAAAGGCAAAGTTGACCTCGGCAGAATTTGAACTCAGAGGGTAAAGATGGATGAAATACCTCTAAGCATTTAGCCCAGCATGCTAACAATTCTACCAGCACACTGCCTTAGAAAACAGTGCACATATTGAACCGTAAAAACAATTGATCTAACAAAACCATCCTACCCATATTAACTTAAACAAATTGATTTAAACAGAAAAAACACAGAAATCTGGTGGGTCTTTTCCCACAGAAACATCAGCTGTTGTAATTCTATTCTTGTTTTTTTCTTCTTTTTTTTATTATAGAGGCATCAATTTCACATTAACTGCTTTAGTCTTCAATGTGGTACCCACAACCTTTGAAGTTGCTTTAGTCAGCAGTATTTTGGTAAGTGGCATGTTCTTAAGTTTTCATAAGTTTGGTTTTTAACAACCTTAATTCCATTGGACAACACTTTGGTCAGGTTTCTTCTGCAATAGCCTTGCATTGAAGAATTCTTTGGAAATGAAATTTGGTTGACAGCTACTGTGTGGAAGCCTGTTTTGTGTGTGTGTATGTAGCTTTTATCTTTTACTTGTTTCAGTCGTTAGACTATGGCGATGCTGAGGACCCCTTGGAGAATTTTTAGTCAAATGAATCGACTCCAGTACCTTTTTTTTTCAAAGCCTAGTACTTATTCTGTTGGATTTTTTACCAAACCACATATGTTACAGGGGCATAAACACTCCGACACTGGCTGTCAAGCAGTAGCAAGTGGACAAATGCAGACACACTTTCACACACACACACACACACACAAACAATGGGCTTCTTTCAGTTTCCATCAAACAAATCCACTTGCAAGGCTTTGGTTGGCTCAAGGCTTTAGCAGAAGACACTTGCCCAAGGTGTCACGCAGTCATACTGAACCTGGAACCATGTGGTTGGGAAGCAGTTAAGGGGTGTGCTTCACAAACATATGTTTCTGGATAAAATTCTACTGAATGGTATGTAAGTTGAGGGAGATTTGACTGCTATTTCTAGCAAACCAAGTAACAACCGAGAGGCTCCCTTATTGGCTTGTAACAGCAACACCTGATGTATTAACTAATTAAAGATAGCAATAGTGAATGTAAATAAGGCAGTGAGCTGGCAGAATCATTTGCATGCTGGGCAAAATGCTTATCAACATTGTCTGTCTTTATATTCTGAGTTCAAATTCAACCTGGTACTACTTTGCTTTTCATCCTTTCAGGGTTGATAATATAAGTACCAGTTAAGCATTAGGGCTGATGTAATTGACTTACCCCCACCCCACCCAAATTGCTGGCCTTGTGGCAAAATTTGAAACCAAAATTCAATGTAAATATTGAACATGTTTTTTTCTTCGTTTTTACAGAATTACAAATGTGGGGGACAGTTCACTTTAGTCACCTTGGGTTGTATTGGCTCATATGCAGTTTTTACATTTCTGATAACCCAATGGAGGTAAGTTTCACTATCAATCTCTCCATCTTCTGTTTAGTGTTACTTCTAAATGACTTTGTCATTTGGTGATTTCACACCTGATATCTTTTACTTGATTCAGTCATAAGACTACAGCCATGCTGGAGTACTGTCTTGAAGAACTTTTTGTCAAATAAATCGACTCTAGTATTTATTTATTTTTTGTTAAGCCTGGTACTTATTCTGTCAGTCTCTTTTTTGCGAAACCACTAAGGTACAGGAACATAAAAACACCAACACTGGTTGTCAAGCATTGGTCAGGGACAAACACACGCACACACACACACACACATACACACACATATATTCGATGGGCTTCTTTCGGTTTCTGTCTACCAAATCCACTCACAAGGCTCTCTTTGGTTGGCCTGAGCCTATAGTAGAAGACACTTGCCCAAGTTGTCACACAGTGGGACTGAACCCAGAACCATGTGGTTAGAGACCAAGCTTCTTATCACACCACCATGCCTAATATATGTTGTTTCTCACAATTAAGATGATTGTTAAGATGTTGACTAGACTTATTTTTTCAGTAAAAAAGACAGATTCAATGTTGGCTTACTGGAGAAAATTTGTTTTGTTCAGATGTAAAATCTGTTCATATAATTCTAGTCTAATATGATTGGATTTCTGCACCAGGTTCTAGTCTAATATGATTGGATTTCTACATCTCGATGCCCTTTCTAACGCCAACCACTTTACATTGTATGCTGGGTGCTTTTAATGCGGCATGAGCACTTTTACATGGTACCAGCATATTTTATAGTATTTTTATGCACACTTTGACATTTAAGCATTAGAAGGAGCATTTTATTAAATTTTAAAAGCAAACTTTCTTTTGGCTTTGAGTTTAAATGCTTTTCACATTACACATTATTACAGCTTGTAAAATATAATTTAGTATATAAAATAAATAATTTTACTGATTGTTTCTAAAGTAAATGTTTATGTATTCTCATAATGGTTTTATGATTTGTTTCTCTGTTATTTACAGAACAAAATTCCGGGTTTTAATGAACAAAGCTGATCAAGAAGCTGGTACAAAAGCTATTGATTCTTTGATTAATTATGAAACTGTCAAGGTAAGAAAACATTTCTCAATGGAGTGATTTGGAGCCTGCAATGACTGAAAAAACAATATTTTAACTATATCAGAGATGTGATGCTATGTGATAGTCACTTTGCTATGTAGTTTAGCTTAAGGCCAGTTGTGATAAAACAGTCAAATGAACAAAGGCATTCTTGCTAGGCCCATCCTGTCTTTTTATGGGTGTCTAGGAATACATTAGCTAAAATGTCCTTTGCTTTTACAAAGCATCAGCATGTGATCTGAAAGAAATTTGACTGTTTTTTTTTTGTGTCTGGTTGAATGATCACAGAAAAGCTCTCTCATTGGCTTGTATGATGTATGTGTTTTCATATGGTGTGATTTCATAAGTTAGAGAAATAGCCTTACTCTCTCATATTATTTTTATATATAGTGTATCTAAGGTTCCATGTCAAATGTGTTCCCTTTTGAGACTGTTAGACTTTGAGAGATATTTGACTGTTATTTCATGCAAATCAAGTGACTAAGTAAAGAACCCCTTGTCGATAAGTCACAAAGAGAGTAGATGACTAACACTTTATGATGTATGTCTCAGAAGTTTAATCTGCTATAGTAATGGGTTAGAGGGGAAAAAAATAGCTGAGAATTTACGTTGACTGGAGTGACTATAACATGTCAGATGTATGAAACTGTATTGAAGTGAAAATTAACCTTTATTATTTAAACTGGCCATATCTGGCCTAAATATTCTACCTGTTTTGTGTTCAAACTGGCCATAACTGGTTTCTCACACCTACCCTAAAATGTCATTCTTGAAATAAACAACCACATCATTGAAATCTTGAAGCTCTGAGATAATGCAAGATTAATTCAAAGCAATTCTGAATAAATAAGCATTACATTGATAGGGTAATCTGAATGCTAAAGGGTTAAGGATCCACTTACTGAATGGAATGTATGAGGGCTGTGTCTATAATGTATGTTAATTAATGTAAATGACTCAGTGTAAGGTGAGAGAGAGAGAGAGAGAGAGAGAGAAATATTATTAAGCATGTTTTTTTCATGTGATCCTGCATTGCAGTATAGGTAGTGAAACAAGGAATCTAAAGTGATATGAAAGGTGCTTATTATAATTTGCCAATTTTATGGTGTATCACAGTAAAATTAGAGGGCATATAGTGATTTAATAGTTGTGCATGTGTATCTGTCTATCAGTGTTATGCATTTATTTATTTGTATGCATGTTACAACTTTTTAAATACCATTTCTTTATTGCAGTATTTCAACAATGAGTGGTACGAAGCTAAGAAGTATGATATTCTGTTGGGCAACTATGAAAAGGCCTCCTTGAAAACAACAACGAGTTTGGCTGCTCTGAACTGGGGACAAAATGCCATCTTCAGTGTAGGCTTGACAGCCATTATGTACTTGGCTAGCAAAAATGTTTTGAATGGTAAGATTCTTTAACTTACACAAGATGAACATTCACAGATCCCTTAACAAATTTATTGTTACTGACTTTCCCTACTACTATTTCCTTGTCTGATTCCACTGTCTTTACAAACTTGAACTATTGCCATTACTTATCTATTTCATATTGTTGCATTTTGTGAACAATAGTTTACCAATGACTAGTCACAAGTTCAATACATTTTTGCGATGAAAGTGACAGAGGGTTGTCTCTAACTGGGGAGAAACAAATATCATAAGGGATTTTTCTACAAAAGCTCTGATTTATTGGTTTTATTGATTTATTGGGCAATATACAACATCAAAAGATATAAACATCTATATGCCAGATTTTTTCTGTGATACTCATTTGCCCTTATTTTACTCTTAATTTTTATTCTTATTTCTATCTTTTATCTTTTACTTGTTTCAGTCATTAGAGAGAGAGAGACACACACACACACACACACGCAGAGCTTCTTTCAGTTTCCATCTACCAAATTCACTTACAAGGCTTTGGTCAGCCTGGAGCTATAATAAAAGACACTTGCCCAAGGTGCCACATAGTGGGACTGGAACCTGAAACCATATAGTTGGGAAGCAAGCTTCTCATCATACAGCCAAATCTGTGCCAATGAGTATACATGATTTACAGTACTGAGTTTTTAATTTTTATTCAACCCACCTCAGTGTTTATATATTTTGCCTTTATAGTTAATCACTTTTATCCAACAGAATCCCGTTATTTTGAAAATTAATTTCCCATAGAATAAACATTTAAAGATGATTAGCTTTAAATGTTTATTCTATGAGTTAGTAACCATAAATACTTATAAATACTTATAAATACTTATAAAGTACTGCATTGTTCTGAATACTCACGATTGTCTGATGATTGGTTCATGAAACTTTGAGTAACAGTCATGAAGTCTTTTCAGCTTCAATGAAATTTTATTTTTCTCAATCTTTGGTATTCAAGTGTGATTTTTTTTCCACATTGGTTTGCTCGTGTGTGTGTGTGTCATGGTGTGTCATAGTTTCTTATTCCTCCAGTCTGTGTTCTACTTAGTTGAAGGATCTTATCTTGTAGGTGCTTGACAACCTTAAAAGTGCTGGTGCCACAGAAAAAGCACCTAGTACTCTCTGTTAAGTGGTTGGCATTAGGAATGGCATCCAGCTGTAGAAACCATGCCAAAGGAAACAGAATCTAGCAGAAGCTTCTGGTTCATCTGTTCTTGTCAAACTGCTCAACACATACCAGTATGGGAAAAAAAGGACATTAAACGATGATGATGATGACGATGACAACATATATATATAATTTAGATAAAGGGATAGATAAATATACACATACATTTATTCACTTTTCCTAAAAGCACCAATTATTTCCCCATTTTCTAGGCACAATGACTGTCGGAGATATCGTAATGGTAAATGGATTGCTTTTCCAGCTATCCTTACCACTTAACTTTCTGGGATCAGTCTATAGAGAGATCCGGCAGGCTCTCATTGATATGCAAACTATGTTTAGCCTGCTTAATTTGGAATCTGCTGTAAAGGTAAACATTTCCATATTTTCCGAATGAAACTTTTCTCTCTCTCTCTCTTTCTCTATCCTCTACTCCTTTTTTTCCTTCTCTGTCCTCTACTCTTCTCATTCGTTCTCTATCCTCTATTCTTTCTCTCTCTCTCATCTACTCCTTTCTTTCTCTATCCTCTACTCTCTCTCTCTCTCTCTCTCTCTCTTTGGTGGTTATAGTTTGTTGAATGTGTGATATTGGATGAACTTGGAAAAACTGGATTGAGGCTGATGGAGCTTAGATGTTAGAAACAAATATTGACCAATGTCTTTTCCTATTTTGTTTTATTTTTCGAAATTGCTTAGTAAAGAGGGTAAGGCAGTACTCCTGACACCCTAATTACAGGTCCTGCAAGACTAACAAGAGGAAAGAAGGTATCTCCAAATTTGAGACCTGTCCCAAATGCTTGCAACAGAGTGGATGCCACTATAGGCACCTAAGGACCAGGTGATACCACTCAAGTATTATTTGAACTCAGAGCACAAAGGGCTGGAACAAATGCCACAGAGCATCTTGTTTGAGAATTCAACAAGTCCTAGACTATCCTAGACTGATACTTAATTATTACCAATACAAGGATAGAAGTTGATCTTGGCAGGATTTGAAGCCAGAATGCAAGAAGCTGAGCTGTCGTTTCATCCAATATTTTAATAGTTCTGCCTGTTTGTCACTTTTGATAGAGATGACAGTGTTGATGATGTGGTTTGTTGGCGTGACGATGTGTTGATGTGAATATATGAGAAGGAGCTTAGATGATACATGTGGAATGAAATAAGTTAAGTGGCTGACGGAAGACAGGATAATAATGTTGATAATGATGTAGATGGTGTTCATCATCATCATTTAATACTTGTTTTCCATGCTGGCATGGATTGGATGGTTTGACAGGGGCTGGCTTGGCAGAAGACTGCACCAGGCTTCACTGTCTGTTTTGGGATGGGTTTTACAGCTGGATGACCTTCCTAACACCAACCACCTTACAAAGTGGACAGTGCTTGTAAGGTGGCACCAACACATAAAAAGAACTAATGATAACATAGATGTTGTTGGTGTTGCTGGTGAAGTTATAGCTTATGGATTAGTAGTAGTGGTGCTAATAGCAGCAGAAGTAGCAGTAGTAGTAGTGGTGGTGGTGGTAGTAGTAGTAGTGGTGGTGGTGGTAGTGGTAGTAGTAGTAGTGGTAGTGTTGGTGATGATGATAGTGTTATAGGTGATTGTTATTTTGATAATGGTAGTAGTGACAGTATGGTGATGCTTCTTGGAATTAATTTCTTTGTAGAATGCAGAAACAGCTCCTACCCTTGATGTTTCTTCGGAAAATTCATCCATAACATTTCAAGATGTCTACTTTGAGTATGTCCCCGGACGTGCTATATTTAACAATTTGACTTTCACTGTACCCGCTGGCAAGAAAATTGCTATCGTTGGTGGTAGTGGCAGTGGGTAAGTTTTCTCATAATACATCAATATTGAAATACAAGGACTGAGGTGTTTGTTTTAATGTTTTACAAAATAGTTAGAGGATGAGAATGGACAATGCCTTTCACCTTTGTTTTATGTATCACATAACATCATCGTTTGCAGGTCTCTGCTAACCCAGTCACTTCTTCCTTTTTGTTGCAATGACGAGGTTGACAAGGGAGTATGTATGCAACTTGGACAGAACAATTACCACATGATATTTGTGTTTGATAACATCATTGTTTGCAGGCCTCTAATAACCCAGTCACTTCTTCATTGTTGTTACAATGACAAGATTGACAAGGAAGTATGTATGCGACTTGGACAGAACAATTACCACATGATATTTGTGTTTGAGAGTAATGAATTTGAACTCAGAGCATAAAAATAGACAAAATGCTTCTACGCATTTTGCCTTGCTTGTTAACGATTCTGCTAACTTGCCACCTTATCTACATCAGAAATTATTATAAGTTAGTAATACTGCAGTTGCCTTTGTGGCCCAATGGATAAGGCACTGGCCTCTTAAACCGCAGATAGCAGGTTTCATTCCTGTCAAAAGTAAGGTTATGTATTTGTAAAGGTGGTGCAACAGAATTGCAGCAGCATCAGAGAAATGTTCTCACCAGTGTTTACATCTTTTGCTGACATATATCAGCAAAAGACACACACATGCATGCATGCATGCTCACATTGGGCTTCTGGAAAATTTCTGTCCACCAAATTCCATTTATAAGGCATTGTCAACTTGTGGCTATAATAGAAGACACTTGTTAAAAGTATTGTCGCCATTGAACCTGAGACCATGTGATTGTGAAGTGTACTTCTTTACTAATCTATGCCTAGGAAGTCTTCGAAGACTGGTGAAATTGATATGGTTCATCTTAATTATTAAACTGTATAATCAAGAGTTCAAATCTTTGCTATAGCCATTCTCTTCAGTTTAACCCTTTAGCATTCAGATTACTTATTCAGTTAAATGTAATACTTGCTAAGTCACATTGCTTTGAAACAATCATGTATTATCTCATAGCTTCAGGATTTTGATGATGTGGTTGTTTACTTTTAGAATAACATTGTAGGGTAGAAGTAAGAGGCTTGATCTGGCTAGTTTCAACATAAAGCAAGTAGAATATAATATATAGCTGGTTTGAATGTTAAAGGGTTAATAACAGTTTTAGTTTGGTTCAACTTGAATAAAAAGTCATTGAAAGTTTATGATAATAATAACTATCATTTCTGGTGGTGTGGGAACACTGGTATTGATGAATAAGTGTTTCTTACATTGGTACAAGATCAGAAATGTGTAGGGAGAAATGTGCGATCGATTGAATCGGCCCCAACATATAAATGCTACATATTTCATTGTTTTTGAAAAAAGGGGTGAAAGGTAAGGTTGACCTTTGGCAGTAATTATCATAATAATGATGCTTATTTCTAATATTTGCCCAAGGGTTGAAATTTGTGAAAAAAAATGTGGTGAGAGTTGATTTAATCAATCCCTGTACATGCTTAGCCCTTATTCCATTAACCATGGAAGGCTGAATAGCAAAATCAACTCTAATAGGATTTGAACATGAAATGTAGCTGAAAGAAAGTAGATACTATAAGATTTTTAATCTAGCAGTATGCCATTTCTGCTGATAATGGTATTAATAATGATTTCTCACCTAATTGTGAGGCCAGAAATTTGTTGGTTAGAAATAGTGAATTATATTGAACCTAGTACTTGAATGATACATTGCCTTATCAATGCTGGAAGGATGGAAGAAAAAATCAACCTCAGCTGGATTTGAACTCAAAATGTAAAGCTCTGTTATTAACTGCTGCAAAGCATTTTGTCTGAAACTCTAATGATTCTGCCAATTCACTACCCTTTTATTATTATCATTGTTGTTGTTGTTGTTATTATTATTATTGTGGTGAGCTGGCAGGATTGTTAGCACACCAGGCAAAATGCTTAGCTGCATTTTGTCCATCTTTACATTCTGAGTTCAAATTCTGCCGAGGTCAACTTTACCTTTCATTTCTTTCGAGGTCGATAAAACAGGTACCAGATGAGTACTGGGGTTGATGTAATTGACCCCAGTACAGATAGCTCTGATGTAATTTGAAAAATGGTTTATCTTGTGGCATACTTCAGATATAACAGTAACATGAATGGTTAAAAAAGTTGTATACAGAAATCTGAAGCTGTTAAAAAGTTAAGTGATAAAAAAAAAATAACAAGATTGAGATTTTGATGTGATTGTTTATTTTTAGAATGACATTGTATGGTAAGTGTAAGAGGCTGGATCTGATCAGTTTGAACATAAAACAGGTTGAATATTTGTGGCCAGTTTAAGTACTAAAGGGTTAAAATACATTAAAGAGTAGAATAAAAAAATTATGAAATTGTAATGTTCAGATATTTCCCAAAGTCATTATGGGGTGTAAGTGAATAATGAAAATCCTATAAACAGGTACTCAAAATCCTGTGTATGAAAGTAAAAAACATTAAATGTTACCTGTGGGTATTTGATAATTTCTGTATTTGTTTAATATACATTGGTAATTAATGGAAAATAAACATGAACATTTGTTTTTTTATTTTGTCTAGAAAGTCTACGATTGTCCGGCTGTTGTACCGTTTCTTTGACCCCCAGAAAGGTTCCATCTCTATAAACAGTCAAGACATAAAGACCATCACGTTGGACAGTTTGAGAAAAGCTATCGGTGTTGTTCCACAGGTAAGTATATGAACTGCTTGTTAGTGGTTATTTTTGTGATAGTGATTGTGGTGGTGGTGGTGGCAGCAAAGAAGAAGAAATTGGTTGAATTTGTAGCGGTAATGATGATGGCTGAGGTTGTTAGTAGTCACGACAGTAGTAGTGGTGGTTGTGGTGCTGATAGTTGTAGTAGTGAGAATGGTAGTAATTGTAGTGTTGGTGGTGAGAGTTTTAGTAGTAATAGTAGTGACACTGATGGCGATGATGATGAGGAGGAGGAGGAGGATGATAGCCATGGTAGTGATGATGATGGTGGTATGGTGACAGTGCTGGTAGCAATAATAATGAAGATGAAGCAATCTTGTAACTAGAAGCCTTCTAGCCATCACTAATGTTACATTTCAGACCACTTGGTACTACAAGGTGAATAAAAGTGAGGAATGGAGGGGGGGGGGCATTTGCCATAGTTGATGTAGTCAGTATTAGATGTCATAAGAGATGAGGTTGATGACGATGACAATAGTAGTGGTGTTGTTGATATAATAATAATACTGACAAGTATGTTTTCCTTTGCAGGATTGTGTGTTGTTCCATGACACCATATACCAAAATATCCAGTATGGTAAATTGGATGCCACAAAAGAAGAAGTCTTTGAAGCATCTCGCATGGTTGAATTACATCAAACCATTGAAGATATGTTTCCTCAGAAATATGAAACACAGGTTGGAGAGAGAGGCTTGAAGCTTTCAGGTATGGAATAGTTTTTTGCTGCACCTTTTAACTCTTTAGAATTTATAGATGCAGACATGGCTGTGTAGTAAGAAGTTTGTTTCCCAACCACATGTTTTTGGGTTCATTCCTGCTGTGTCTTGAGCAAGTGTCTTTCTTCTACTATAGCCTTGGACTGACCAAAGTGTTTTTCAGTAGATTTGGTAGACAGAAACTGAAAAAGGCGGCGAGCTGGCAGAAACGTTAGCATGCCGGGCGAAATGCTTAACGGTATTTCATCTGCCGCTACATTCTGAGTTCAAATGTGTGTCTTTGGGTTTGTCTCCCACCACTGCTTGACAACTGGTGTTGATGTGTTTACATTCCTGTAACTTAGCTGTTCAGCAAAAGAAGGCCGATAGAAT
Source organism: Octopus bimaculoides (assembly GCF_046866305.1). Lineage (NCBI taxonomy): Eukaryota > Metazoa > Mollusca > Cephalopoda > Octopoda > Octopodidae > Octopus > Octopus bimaculoides. The sequence goes on along the minus strand of NC_142945.1, from coordinate 38,939,788 downwards.
AAGTACCAGGCTCAAAAAAAATATTCTGGGGTTGATTCATTCTACTAAAATTCTTCAGGGCAGTGCCCCAGCATGGCCACAGTCTAATAAATGAAACAAGTAAAAGATATAAGATAAAAGAAACTGGCCATAAGCAGCCCAAGTATTCTACCACATGTAGCCTCTCACACCCATCCTACAGTGTAATCCTAAAGATAAGCAGTGACATCATCGAAATCATGAAGCTACAAGATGACACATGATTAATTTTTTTTTAAATGTGAATAAATATACATTACATTTGACAGAGTAATCTTAATGATAAATGGTTAAACTATTTTTGGTAAAAACATGGTTGACATTTATCAGTGATTGAATTGGTAAATTACATTTACTGACTTAGAGTTCATCGGTTCAGACTTCACCATATGCAATGCATTATTGGTTTTAAGCAATAAAGAACACTCAGCCCATTCCAGTTAAGCTGCCAGCTTAGAATAGGAACTAGTAACACTTTACTGTTCAGTATTTTGTATGCTCCTGACTACTGCATTACAAGTAATGTAATTAAATATGGACTAAATACTATGTCATTTGAGTTGTTTGGTAAACTAGTTTGTAATTGTTAATATCCAATTGTTACTTTATTTGGGCTAAAACAGTTGATGGAGAGGAATAATTTCTTATATAGAATTAATTATGTTTTTGATATTTAATATATTAACAATTGTTATGTTCATGTTAACATATTTAATATGGAAAGCATTAAAGAATTAATTAGAAATACTTATGCAGTGAAGGAAGAAAATACTAGTCTTATATTTTGATTCTTTTGGCATGTATGGGTTGCAACTAAGGGCATGTTTTGGTCTTATATCTTTTCAGTAAAGCAAAGACTTCACCACATTTGTTGAAGTAGGGATAAGAAAATGTAGTCATAAGTAAATGTACAAAAAGTAATGATAAATAAATGTACAAAACTATATGCACACAGGTGTCAGAAAAGAGACACAATCAGATTTGGCAACTATGGTGAAGTATATGCTGTACTGTGGAATTCTAATAAAACTGAAATGTGTTCAGATTTGTGTCCTGTCCATTTCTGAAATAAATAAATAAAAGTTCATGGAGTGAAATATTAAAAAAAATCTGTTGTGATCTTCATTTACTAATCTTCATAATTTATATTTATAGGAGGAGAGAAACAACGTGTTGCTATTGCTCGGACAATTTTGAAAGACCCTATCATAATTGCTTATGATGAGGCAACATCGTCACTAGATAGCATTACAGAGCAGGTAAGATACATTGTTTAATACATTATTACAAGATTAGTGTAAGATATAGGGTTATAGCCCAATTAATTAAGAACAGAATTAGACTAAATGAAATGTAGTTTGGCTTTGTTCCAGGGAGAAACACTACTGATGCTATTTTTATAATCAGATAACTGCAAGAGAAGTTTTTGGATTTAGTTTGCAAGATTTTTTATGTGATTTCGTGTGTTGAAGCATATTCTGTTGTGTCTGGGGAGAGTCATTTTCTTATTGTGCCTTAAAATTTAACACACTCACTGTTAAAATTTCCACTTATTACTTATTTTTATTTTCCTAAAATTTTCCTTGCGTCTTGCAACCTTTTCAATAGTCTTGACTCTGTCCGTTATTTACGCTGCGTTCTGTTTTTGCTTTTGTTTGTTTTTGTGTATGTATGTATGTCTGTGTGTGTGTGTGTGCATATATATATGTATGTATGTGTGTGTATGTATATATGTATGTATGTGTGTGTTTGCATGTATGTATGTATTCTGCATATTCCTGTGTTTGTGTGTTTTTTTTATGTATGTGTGTGCATGTGTGTATATGTATGTATGTACCTCTGTCTCCTTGTGTGTGCACGTCTGAGTGTGTGTGTGTGTTTTGCTGCTATGTACCATGTTTGTATGTATGGGTGCACATCTTCATATGTGTGGACAAGTGTGTGTGTATATGCGGTCATGTGTTTCAGTCTCTATTTGCGTATGTGGTTGTCTGTTCATATACCCTATGTACCTACCCATCTGTATGTAGACCTGTTGGTTTACATATACATACATGTGCATGCACACACACACACATACACCCACACTCACAGACATACATACATCTCAGGGTGTAGAAGTCTTAGCACCTGTAGAATATAAAGCAAGACATGACAGCGTCAGCCAGTATTTACACTGGACAATATGTTGGCATTATAAAATCAAAACTGCTGACAAATGATATAAACACCATTCTGAAGCTGTGACTGAGGGAGAAAATGTGTCGATTCTCTGGGACTTCCCCGTATATACTGACAAAACTATAAAAGCTAATAAACCGGATATCATTATAAAAGATCAGACAAAAAAGGTGTGTTTATTAATTGACATGAGTATTCCTTGCGATCACAATATAGCGGCGGAAGAATTTGACAAGAGCAGTAAATATAAAGATTTGCTAATAGAAAATGAAAAAATGTGGTATCTCAAGGTGACTACCATACCAGTGATTGTAGGATCCCTAGGAATGAAAAAAAAAAAAGTACTGAAACCTATTTGAAAATGATACCAGGCTCACCATCCCTACAGGAAGTGCAAAAAATCGTGTTAACTGGAATGACTCGTGTACTGAAAAGAGCATTATCGCTGTGAAAACGACATCCATTCATGAATTTATTTATTTATTAATTTTTTTACATACATATTTTACCTGTGAATTTGCGTGTGTAAACTGGGAATGCATACAATGAGCTTCTCTGCCCTATGTGTACAGAAAACACTCGGTGAGAAATGGAAGAAAATTTGAAGAAAGAAGAAAAAAATAATAATTATTATTATTATTATAATGCTGATGTTATCAGTGCTGGCCTCACAGATTAAAAGTCAATTGCTTATATCCTACTTATCACCTGTAGTAAGCTGCATCATTGCTAAAGGCATTTAGTCTTTTCTGGCCTTTTTTGTTCTATATACAGAATCATTGATTACACAGTTTACTGATGTAAGCAACAAGAACACTGTATAACTGACATATAATTTGTTAACTTTTAAAGATTCCCATACTACATAGGTAATAGACATTACCAATAGTAGTGTTATTATCCAAGTTATATGAAAATCATACTTTTGTGCTGGTAACTTGAAATAGGTTATCTCACTCATGGTTAGTTGGTTGGTTGGTTGGTTTGTTGGTGTTTACCCCCAGGTTTCCACTGATCTAGCCAACCTTTGATCAAAGGTGTTCTAGCCATGGTCATCCTGTCATTTATTTCTGGCATAGTACATCTAGGATTATATTTTCCAATATGTGCGACTATAAGTTTTATAGTTGACTCTAACCGGTTTCGTGTCAAAAACCCTATCAGCCCGATCCCCTGTGCTCTCTTATAGGAAGACTACGACGACTACTACTACTACTACCACCACCACCACCACCACCACCACCACTACTACTACTACTACTACTACTACTACTACTACTACTACCACCACCACTACCACCACCACCACCACTACTACTACTACTACTACCACCACCACTACTACTACTACTACTTCCACCACCACCACCACCACCACCACTACTACTACTACTACTATTGTTGTATGCTCTGCTGTTATAAATTTGATGGGTTTCAAGCATAGCATATTGCCATTCATCTGTAAAGCCCAACAACTTAATAACATAAGCTCAGCTCCTTTCTCCATGTTTTTCTTGATCATTTTACTGCATGAATCTTTCATCTTCAGCACCAGGCACTTTTTCGTCCTACAATGTTCATCAACCTCCACAAGGACACAAAATCCCTGATCTTTGTTTTATTTCATTTTATTCATTTTTGTTTTTATGAGAATGTATAAATCAAAAAAATCCAAATACTTCATTTTATTTATTTATCAAAATATAAAAAAAAAACCAGTTATACAAAAATTTGAAAAAAAATAAGAAAGAAAAAAAGCCATTCAGTCTGGAATGTAGCAGCATCAACCAATGATCTTCACTTTTTTGATAAAGTAACTTCTTCAGTTATCAATTTGATTCTTGTGTCATCATCACTCCGCATTTTATTCTTAATCATTTCTCTCTCCAATTTGAGAATTTCTAATTTGATCTTATGCCTCTCCTCTTTCATGTCCATCAACCTTTTCCTGTCTTCTTTTGACATATTCCCTTTCGAGAAGGAAACATGCCCAAAATTTGACTTCACCCTTCCACCATCAAATTGCCATCTTTTATCAACATTTACTGGGACCAGAGCTGTAGATGTTGGTTGCGTCACTATGTCTTGAGGACTGCTGGACTCCTGTAAGGTGTCTGGAATGGTATTTATGAAAGGATCTGGTATGGTAGCTGATTCACTGAATCTGAAAAAGCAAAAATTAAAGAAAATACAACATATTTTATACATTAAGAAACTTCTAGGAATTTAGGTTTTATGACATGTTTAGAAGCGACATATAGTATGTTCTGTGGAATTACGGTTACAATAGAGGTATGAATCAGAAGCCATCTTAGCGAACTTCTTTTTCAGTAACTACTGCCTTAAAATAACCACTTTGTCTTATTTCAAATTCTGTTTACACCCTTTCAGTAGAATTACTAATTTTTATTTGTGGATTTTCAAAGGATGAATTATAAATTCCATTGTAAGAGATGGCAGAATCATTAGAGCATTGGTAAAATGTCTTGTATGTTTTCTGGCACTATGCACTCTGAGTCCTAATCCCACCCAAGGTCAACTTATCCCTCCAGGGTCAATAAAATAAAGTACAATCAAGTACTGGGGTTGATGTTATCAATTAGCCTTCTCCCCTCAAAATTGCTGGTCTTGTGCCTAACTTAGAAACTAGTATAACAGAATTTAACCTTTTGGAAATTGAATTCAGATGCATGAGGTATGTGACTATCATCATCATCATCCTCATCATTTAACGTCCGCTTTCCATGCTAGCATGGGTTGGACGATTTGACCGAGGATTGGTGAAACCAGATGGCTACACCAGGCTCCAATCCGATTTGGCAGACTTTCTACAGCTGGATGCCCTTCCTAACGCCAACCACTCTGAGAGTGTAGTGGGTGCTTTTACGTGCCACCGGCACGAGGGCCAGTCACGCGGTACTGGCAACGGCCACGCTCAAAAAGGTGTTTTTTACGTGCCACCTGCACGGAAGCCAGTACAGCGGCACTGGCAACGACGGCCTTGTAAAATATCCAGTCCCATATAGTACCTATATATCACATGTTCACCTTACACATTGATAATCTCATTACACTGACCACCATTATTGCTACTATCACACTCATTAGTATCATATTAATGTCTATTTTCCAATGAATTTATAATTAGAATATATCTGAACATTATCTGATCCTTTATTGTCTCATTGAGAGACTCAGTTTTCTTTCTACTTCTTCTCAAATCTTCTTTTTACTAACTCTTCAAATTTTTACTGCTCTGCTATTATTTATTCTTGCCTCCAAACAGCATTGGTATTCATAAAGCATTATAATGGAATTAACCTAATTTATCACAGTTTTAATTTTACAAATAGTTTTAGTAAATGGTTAATACTTGGAATAAAAATGCCTTTTATCTATTTTATTGTATCAAATGACCATTATAAAATATCTTTTGATATAATTTTCTAGTTAACAATACTTCTAAAATACTGTTTACAATGGATACCTATTTATGTAAGTTGGTAAATCAAATATGCATTCAGTTAAAACAATTGTGACTAATTCTATCTATTATTCTAATGTGTATTTAATGTTTCATTTAGTTTATTCCACTTAAAATACTTTTGCCTTTGTGTTTTATTTCATTTCATGGGAGGAGAGAGATGTACTCTTTCAGCCTGACATCATTGCATTGGAGCTAAAAGGATAGAATTTATCAAACCATGACTGCATAGGGGTTTATGGCTTTTGTTATTACAACAGAAGTAAGCTGGTAAAGTTGTCAATGTGGTGTGGGGTGGAGGAGTTGCAGTTAAGTTGTTGTTAGGATTAGGGTTGTTCTATAGCCCTGATCAAACTTTCCTATGGCAAAAGACAAGGACATACCCATCTTCTCAGTTAAACAATCTTTTCACCTAACTGAGGACTGTACACTATACCTTACATTTGATATGCAGTGCTGTAGATATTTAGATATGGGTGTATTTTTATAAACAACTGGATATATGAGTTAGTGTGTGTGTATGTCTCAGAAAAAGGTATAACTAGATTGATAATCATATTTAATTATATGTAAGCATACTGTGTGTGTGTGTGTGTGTGTGTGTTAGTGGAGCAATATTCATTTAAAACTGTGAGTGAAGAATTCCAATTTAAATTTCTGGAAATTTTCCTTTAAGCAAAGTATACTTGGCAGTATCTGTTTGAAATATGAGAAAAACAGAATTGAGTATGTTCTGTTGAGTGTAACACTATTTAGGAAGATGCCTGGTTGTATGGGAATTAAGAATGCGACTGGGCCTTAATGGTATTCAGTGATGTTTTTGTGATGTATAATGTGAATAGATGATAAAATGCTTGGTAAAAATGTGGAGTCAAGCACCTTTGGTAGCAATTGATCAAAGATGTCATAGCAATGTTGTTTGAGTTTTACTAATGAGCTTACTAATCAGAAAATATCTAGGGATGATGTCTGCCTTATGTCAGGATAGTGATATGAGGAAGACAATACAGAAAACTCTGAGTAGAATGTCACTAAAGGGAAATAGATGAGTTTAGGTGATGGAGTAATGGAGTAATATATTCAGTTCATTCTAAGGTGCTGAAACTGTTGTAGTCAAATTTGAAGAGAATTCAAGTAGTACATAGTCAGGCTAGAGACCTTTTTTTTCTTACTTTTGTTTTTGGTGCAGTTCTCCAATGTTTAGGTTGAGGGTGGATGTACTACCACAAATCTATATATATGTTGAATCTTCATAAGAGTGAAAGCTAACTATAATTAGCTCCTAGATAGATTTATTGTTTGGTATTCAACAAATTATATGCTGCTTGTTAATCCATGTTTTTTTAAATTAATATTGTACCAAATTGCTGACTCAGCTTAAAATATGATTGTTTAATCTTGGTTTATCTTGGATTATCTATGAAAACAAAAGCTTAACGCCATCTGTTCTATAAATAAATAGCCTTGTCAAGGTTCATAAAAAGTATTATTTTAGACATTGCCAAGGAAATACTAAACATTCAGTTGCTACAGCTACTACTGCAGTCATTATTGTTGCAGGGTCTATTTATTGCCTGGAGGAGACATAACTGTTGTTAGCGAACAGAAATTCCTTTCAAATTAAGTAGGTACTGTAGTCTCAGTTCCCAATTGAAGCTATTTCACTCTTACGTCAACTACTTCTCTTAGATAAAGCACAAATTTCATAATAGCCCATTTCTGTTGCCCCTAAAATTTAGAAAACAAAAAAATATTAAAAAGGCACCCACTGAGATGCACACAGACACACACAAACACACATGTACACAAGCGCCCTCACACATTTTGAATTGTCATGTGAAGATGTCTGTCAAAAAATTCTAATAGTTAGTTACATTCCTTCAAGATTGTAGGGTTTAGACAAAATTTGACAGCTGTCAGCCACAACAATGCAATGAACAGATAACTAACCTTTGTATGTAACCAACTTCTACATTCAGTTTATTATTAGTTACTTTCCATCTTATTGTTAAATAAAGGGAAACATAAGCTTTGTAGTTAGGTAGTTAGGTTCTGTGTATCAATGTTAGGGAAGGATGTTTTGAAAGCCTTTTTGAGGAAAAAATGAAGAAATAATAATTGGTTCCAGACACTGATTACACACAACAGTAGAATTCCAAGTTTTCATATGAATAGGCTCTCTCTCACACACACATACTAATTCCTGTTACATCTCATGGTAGTTAATTCTACCTCACATAACATTCCAGATTCACTACACTACATCTGCAGGCAACATACTCTGACTTCCACACTAACCAGATGGGTGTGCAGTTTGGGCTCAGTTAAAACAGAAACATAATGGTGTATTAACCATTTAGCATTTAGACCAACCATATCCAGCCCAAATATACCTCTTGTTTTCAGTTCAAACTGGCCAAGTCTAGCCTCTCACATCTACCCTAATTTGTCATTCTAAAAATGGACAATAACATCATTGAAATCTCAAATTCAAAACAAAATGAATAAACAAGCTTTACATTTGACAGATTAATTTGAATGTTAAAGAATCAAGCCATTTAAAGGTAATAGCAAATAGCAAAGGTGTTGCCCAGAAATTAGCAGCTTCTTTTTGTAGTGGTTCATTTTTAATTTTTATTGTTAAATTTGCTCATAGCCCTTGTGTATATTATATTATATCTCACTAACCCAAGAAATGTTGGCTATGTCCAGGTCAACTGTTTAAAATTTTATCTAATGATGGTGGATTGCATATTATGATGTAATCTTTTACAACTACATAAAATAAAATTCTTCCAAAACAGTTGTCATAAATTATAAATGCCATTCATGTTAACTACTTTATACCTACACCATACCAAAGAGTCAGATCAGTGGTTACAAATTGGATTTGGTACTTGCATATCTATGGTATCTTGCTGGCACTTGAAGTCTACAGTATTTTATTTCACTGTGAGCTTTGTGTTTGTACCTTGCCATTTTCTAGCATCTTACATGTTGATGTACCTTGATTCTTAAGGAATCCTTATCATGAATTTATCTTATATATAATAAAATCCCTGCATATTCTTCCATTTCCATCAATGCTTAAACTCAGTTTAATATGATACTGTTTTTATTGTGTGATTAGTGTACCTGCTAGAAAGAGCAGCCAAATTTCCCTAATATCTCACCATACTGTTTTGAAAAGAGGAAGCATACATTGAACTAAGTAGTTTTTGATATACAGCTGGATGGAATGGTTAGGAAAGGAATGCAAGATAGATTGTCATTAAAGTTATTAAAAATTACTCACAAACAGAAAAAGTTTGTGATGATTACACACACACAAACACACACTCAAACTGATATATATATATGTATATATATATGTATATATATATATATATATAT
>NC_142945.1:38878840-38918840 GCF_046866305.1 Octopus bimaculoides | reverse complement strand
TCATCAGCCATCTACCATGCTTGTGACAATACCAGTGGGAATGAAAATAACACTTACATGAGATGCTGTATTTTGAATCTTGAATGAAATGTCTTACCACAAATGAATATCAGTGTCAGTGAAGTTTATGTCAACTCCATTATGTGTGTGTGTGTGCACGTAGTTTTTATGAGTTAAGTCATGTGGTAGAGTGAAGTGGCCTTGAACATGGTAACCGTTCAACTAATTGTAATCTTGTAGTATTCCCTCGTGCTTCACTCCTTCACCTATTCATCTTACCATTTCCATTTTTTTGCACTCAGAAAATAGTTCTTTGCTGATACTATTCTTTTGCTGCATATTTCTTGTGGATAGCTGACGATTGCTACTACTACTACTGCTCTTAGATATACTGGTAATCCCCGATGTGTGGAAAGACACAATCAAGTGAAACTGAAAGGAGCGATAAAAAAGAACCTTAAAAGGATTGCATTGAATATTAAACTAGATGTTTTAAAAGGGCTTTTTACAGGAGGGAAAGACATCCACCACATTGTGAAGACATTAATGCTTGCAATGTTTACTGTGAGAATAATGTGAGAGACTAGAGAGGAAATTAAGTACTCAAGTGACTCTCTTAACTGCCTGGGCCTTATTTTGTTATAAATCTAGTGTACTCTTTGGCTTAAATTGGGATTGCTTTTTGGTGCATGGATTGAGGGTCTGACTGAAATGCATTATTCCGATACACACTGGTTACTAAGAGTGCTGAAAATAGAATGTGAAATATCTAAATCTGATGAAAAAGTTTTGGGTAGTAAAAGCTGGTTTGAAAAATTGAAGAAGCTCTTGAAATTTGCACAGCCTAAAAATGACTGTTGAAGCTTCCAGTGCTGATACAAAGGTAGCTACTAATTATCCTGACTGAGCAGGTGAAAAAATGGTTGTGGGAGAGAGGTACTTATCAGAGCTACTATGCAATGTTAATGAACTTGCACTTTTCTGCTAGTAGAACTTTTATTTTCTAAGAAGAAAAAAACTAATACCTGGTTTTTGAAGCTTCCACAAGTTTTCTGATACTTCTTTTGGGAGGAAATGCCACTGGTGATATGAAATTAAAACTTCTTATCTGAAAATCCAAGGGTTTTCAAGAGATATGCAAAATTTAATTTGCCTCTAATTTGCTGTTTGAAATAAGGTATAGGTGACTAGGAACCTTTTTTGAAGAGTAGTATACAAAGATTTTTTTGTCCTTCTTGTAGAAAGATAAAGCGCCAAGCACAATATTTCCAACCAAGCATTACTTTTAGGTAATGCACCATGCTTCTCTGAACTTAAATGAGCTTTCTGATAACGTGATAGTGGAATATATCCTTAAGAATACATCATCTTTGCTCCAGCCAGTGGATCAAAGTGTGATAACTAACTTCAATATTTATCTGAGAAAAACTTAAGTAACTTCAATAAGCATTTGGTAGGATGGGTTAACTTACAGTTAAAGACTTCTGGAAGAAATTCAGCATAATGGATTCTGTGGATAACATTGCTAAGTCATGAGATAACTGAAACCCTCAGCTTTGAAAAGTATATGGCCGTTTTCTATAAGCAGAAAGTCTACATCTAATTTGAAAATATATTGACACTTGCAAATGATGTTGGGTTTGAAGAAGTCAAGATGATAATGTAGTTGAGTTGCTAGTGGTCCCAGCGAGAGAATTTAATCAAATAATGATCTGATGCAGTTGGGACCAGACAATACCTATGAGAATATGGAAATTCTACCAAATCCACTCAAATTGACTTGGAAGAATACTGCTAAACGACTGGCACTTAAAAATGGAAGATCTGCAAGTATTTGCTGATAACAACTCTAATTGTGACATAACATGAAAAAATTACGAGAGGAAATTACAATGAGCTCAGTTCCAATGCACCATAAACACCAAATAATTTTGGACAAGTTCTTGACCTTCGAAGAAATGTTGATAGTGATGAACTATAAGATACAAGATGAGATTTCTCATCCTCATAGAAACTCACTCTACCACCATCATCCCCCACACTGTAGTCAACATGCTTTTGTGGAAAGAATGTACCCTATAATGATATTTTGATTATTATTTATTCCCTAATGAAAAGTAAAACATGTTTTTATGTATACATACTTTACTACTGTATATTATTATTATTATTATTACTTCCATACATAAAAGTAGTTCTGTTGCTTTTCTTTATTTTCAAAATGATCTGTAGAAACCCAATACTCTTGTAAAGTGGAGTATTTCTGTGTGTGTGTGTGTGTACATATATGTAAGTGAATGAGTATATGGGTGTATTTTTATGTGTATGTATAAGTATTTATAAATGTGTGTGTGTGTGTGTATATATATATATATGTGTGTGTGTGTGTGTGTGTGTGTGTGTGTGTGTGTATATATATGTATATATATATATATATATATATATAATCATTTAATGTCCATTTTCCATGCTGGCATGGGTTGGATGGTTCGGCAGGAGCTGGCTAGGCAGAAGACTGCACCAGGCTTCACTATCTGTTTTGGTATGCCTTTTATGGCTGGATGCCCTTTTTAACACCAACCACCTTACCGAGTGGACTGAGTGCTTTCTCATGGCAGCAGCACAATGCATATATACATATGAAGTTATTTATAACAGTAATTATCTGTATCTGATGATAGCATCATCATTTAATGTCCATTTTCCATGCTGGCATGGGTTGGTTGGTTCAACAGGAGCTGGAGAGCTTACACCAAACTCCGTTTTTCCGTTTTGGCATGGTTTCTGTGGCTGTATGCCTTTCCTAATGCACAACCACTCAGTGTATTGAGTTCTTTTTACATAGCACCAGCAGAGTTGCCAAGTAGCTTGTGAAACAAAGACCTCTCGGCTGAGTGAAGGAGTGAAACTGAGGGAGGTTAGGATGTAAAAGTTGTCTTACTATAGAGAGGATACTTGGCTAACCCTGTAGGACAGGGAAAAGTTAGAGAAAGACTGACAGAATAAGAGAGAGGAAAAAGTAGATGATGATGGTGCTGTATTAGGGCCTATCTACAGGGAACAGTGTGGGTGGTGAATATAAGTAGTATGGAGGGGTATGTTCCATTAGGATGGGAGGGGGTAATGTTTTGTGGAGACATGTCTGTAAGGAGTGATGGTGAGAGAAAATGGAATGGCTGGGAGTATGGTAGATATGTTAGAGCAGGCAGTGAGTGCAGATAGGCATGTGGGGGAGAATGGAGAAGTCTACAGTGAGTGATCATGAGTAGTGGGATGGATATATGTTGGGAAATCGGGTTGTAGAGATGTTTTGACAGAGGGGGGGGCATGGATGTAAAGAACATGTTCATATGCATTACTATAACTTTACTTAGCTCACTGTCTTCTCAAGCACAGCAAATCAATAGAAACCTTGGTCTTCTGTGAGGCTTAACCACCACTTCGCCCCATGTCTTCCTGGATCTACCCCTTCCACAGGCCCCCCTCTACAATTAGAGATTGCCACTTCTTTATGAAGCTGTCCTTGTCCGTATGCATCACATGACCATCCCAGCACAGTTTTCTCTCTTGCACACTACATCTGATGCTTGCTATAGCCAATTTTTCTCTTAAATCATTTACTTTCTCTGTTAACCTTCCTGGGATTCCACTGCACCTCTTGTGTCCACAACTTGTACTGAGTACACTATGAAGTTCCTACTAACACTTTTTCTACATATTCAGTAAGGCCATCCTCCTGAAGAGATTAGTAAATTTGTCTGCTTTCCTGCTTACTAGGACTTTGGTCTTTGCTAAATTAACTCTAAGATTCCAGACTTTGCTCCACACCTGAAGTTTCCTCTCTAACTCCGACGGTGATTCAGCTATAAGGACAAGGTCATCAGCATAGAGGAGCTCCCAAGGACAACCTTCATCATCATCATCATCATCGTTTAACGTCCGCTTTCCATGCTAGCATGGGTTGGACGATTTGACTGAGGACTGGTGAAACCGGATGGCAGCACCAGGCTCCAATCTAATTTGGCAGAGTTTCTACGGCTGGATGCCCTTCCTAACGCCAACAACTCAGAGAGTGTAGTGGGTGCTTTTACGTGTCACCCGCACGAAAACGGCCACACTCGAAATGGTGTCTTTTATGTGCCACCCGCACAAGAGCCAGTCCAGGGGCACTCACAAACACACAACGTACTTTTATGTCTGTACATGTCTATATGTGTATATACATATGTGGGTGTGTTTGAGCATATAAATAAATATATATATATATGCATACACATGTATCCACTTGTATATGTGTATATATGTTTGTATGTATTTGTTTGTTTCCCAACCACATGGTTCTGGGTTCAGTCCTACTGTGTGGCACCTTGAGCAAGTGTCTTCTGCTGTAGCCTTGGGTCAATCAAAGCCTTGCGAGTGGATTTGGTAGGCAGAAACTGAAAGAAGCCTGTTTTATATATATATATCTCGCATATATCCATACACACACACACACACATGTATCTGTATAAGTGTGTTTATGTGTGTGCATGTGTGTACATTGTGTATGTCTGACTCTAAGTTTTGCTTGTATGTCAGTCTACCATTTCCCTTGTTTTAACTGCCATGATCCTCCCCTGTTGCCCTTGTGTGACTTGTGAAGTCCCATCAATGAAAAAGTTATCATTTATCTATTGCTATCCCCCTCTATCTCTTTTTGCTTCTACCACCCTTTCTGTCCGCCATCATTTCTATTACCCCGGCTCTTCCATCCTGGTTCCATTCACCATTCGCAGTGACCTTTCCCTCAGTGAATATAAATATGAATTATGAAATAACTATAATCTCAAGAGATGCAAGGTTGTCCCACTGGTGGTTCTTTTTTTACTCAATGAAATTGGTGTCAGTATGGCATAAGACTCTTCTTTTACTCTGTATACATGACAACCTCTCTAGTGCTGGTGTTATAATAAAATGCACTCGGCACCACCGTCGGAATTAAGCCATAAATGGTGTACAAGAGGCCAGTTCTCTAGTAACTTCAGATAAGTATAGGCTTGGATTGTCTTGAGCCTTCCAAATGTTGTCAGCATGGAAATTGGACATAAAGTAATGATTGTGTGTGTATCTTATAAAGCAAACTTCATTAGTAAAAACTTAAGCTTTATATGTATGTGACAGAATTAGCCTCTTAGCAATGTAAATTGTAAATAAATATTCAAACTATATCCACTATTGGTTGTCATCTATGAATTATTCTCTGCCATTTTTTTCTCAAAAATTCAAACATTAAAATTTACTCAATCTGTACATTATTATAAATTTTGCTTTTGTTGTGTACCTTTTTGTCTGTATAGATTTTTAACATGATAGCTTGTTATGAAAATGTTCAGTTTGTTTGCTTACTAATTAAACTAGTGAATAATAAACTCAAATAATTTAAAGTTGTTTGTGCTCCATATATTCACGTTTGATGTTTTAAAGATGTCGGAAATTCCTCTGAAGTATTGGAAATGTGTTTTAATATTCTTCATATATTTTGTAATGCATGTTTCTTGTCTGGAATTGCAGCTGCTGCTTTTCTTTTCCTTTGTCTTTATTCATGGATATTGTTCATGTTTTCCATCAACTGTTTGTGGCATTGCTTTATCAACAGTTTGTTACAGTTGATATTGTTGAATCTGTAACTTATGTTTCAGTAAACTACTGTTAAAATTTATGCTGTTAATTATTGACATAATATAGACATACACATAAAAGCAATGAAAAATGTCTGTATTTTAAAACTGGAACAACAACAAAAATCTTTTATGATTGATACTGCTCCAAACTATATTAAACAGGCCTTCTTCCTATAGTGTTTCTAAAATATTTTCCCCAGTTGTTTGGGAAGTCACATTCCTGAAGTTATTAGTTTATCCCTTAGAAAATGTACAAAATCTCTTTTACTCTTTTACTTGTTTCAGTCATTTGACTGCAGCAGTGCTGGAGCACCGCCTTTATAAAATGAAATCTCGCGAGAAATCTCTGTTCAATATAAAAATATTAAGCTCCCCTATATTATTTCAAAACAAAATCTTCAGTGTCTAAATATATGATTCTACAGACAGAGCTGTTTTACACTTAGTTGTTCAACTAAGTGCTACAACTGGATGTAAAATATATGCACAACGTGAATGTGTTCATTAATTGTTAATGGTACCTAGTGTAGGTGAGCCAAGCAGGAGAAGGAAAGTAGTTTTTGTTTTCAAATCTGAGAATTTAGGTTTTCAGGGATTGAGTTAGTGCTGAACCAAGATGAATGAGTGTATTGTATTACAAATTCATCTAAGCTCTTCCAGTATATAAATAAGTCTATATTTCATGATGATGGTTATCTAGAGTTAACTCATGCTGCAGCAGTGTCCCAGTTTAGTGTGGGGCTGTTAGTTCCTTTAAGATTTTACCATATGCAGCATTATGTGTGCTCTCTTGTTAGTGCAAGGTACATGTACAAATTCCACTTATTTTCTTGTACTGTTTTATCAGCTTCATTCTCTTCTGGATTTTGTTCTCTACATTTATAGCATTGCATTATTTGATTTATTGCAGTATACAAACCTTTGCTTGTTTTAGTAAAGAGAGAAGTTGTCAGAATTCAAAAAACTGCATGCATTTTGTGACATTATTATTATTATTATTATCTTAATGGAAAGCTGTTGAATGATTTTGACAATTTCTGCATGGAATGTACTGATACTGTATAAATTGTCTTTTTTTTATGTCAATATCTTTGGATTTCTTTATTTTTGTCAAGCTTTATTTGTACATTCTTTTAAACATAGTTTTCTCTACATTTAATATAAGAAGTATCTTTTCTGAAGATTTTAAATCCTAAGACTCCATCTGCTTTAGTTCATTGTTCTTTTATTTACTTAATTAGGAACTTCTGAAATATCTAGTTAATATAAATCATACAATTTCTTACTTAATCAGATGTATTTGTTGATACCTGAACATAATGCCAGCAGTTACCATTGTAACTATTATTTCTAAAGTGTATTGTAAATGCTTTAATGCAAGGAACTAAAAAATATAAGATGAGTTTTGTGCTAATAATGTTTGTAGATTTAAATAGAATCTTTGACTAGTAGGTGCATAAATATTTATTACTTAACATTTGAAAGACAAAAAGTTTGTAAATAACTTTATTTACAAGCACTTTGCTGGAGCTGAAGTTATGCTGCAGAAACTTAGTTTCATAGTTGGTTAGTTGGACAAACACTCATAGGGTAATCCTATATACAACCCAGTTGAAATTCCTTAATGTCTCTAAACTTGAAATAGTTTTAAAACCACTTCCCTTCCTAGAAAATCATAAAAAGGAATTGAACTGGTTTGAAACCAGTAAAAACGGGATAGATTCAAATTTACTCAAGGCATTCTTCAGGTTTGAAGGATTTTGCTTATTTAAGAGGGGTGACTCGCAGGAAAGAATTTAACAATATTCCAAGAAGATTGGATACCTGAGTTCACTGCTTCAAGTTTGGATATAAGTTCTTCGGTCTCTGTAGCTATGTTGGCCATAAGCTACAGAATAGAGTCTTGCTTTAACTCTTTAGCATTCAGATTCTTCTGTCATATATAATGCTTATTTATTCACATTGTCTTGAATTAATCATTTATTATCCTGTAGCTTCAAAATTCCAATGTTAAGATTGTTTATTTTAAGAATGACATTTTAGAGCAGGTTTGAGAGGCCAGATCTAGCTGGTTTGAACATAAAACAGCTAGAAAATTTGGGGGTTGATATGGCCTGTTTAAATGTTAATGGCTTATTAATTGTGATTTAGTGTAAAAGTAAGGAATTATTGGGCAATTTGGTTTCAAGAAAATTATAATCTTAAAATTTGTTTTATTTCACACAAAGATTAAAGTCTGAATGCAATTAGAATATATATATATATATATATATATATATATATATATATATATATATATATATATATATATAATATATATATAGTTTTAGGGAAAATAACCAATTTTCAAGAACTCATCGATGAAAATCCACTATCACATATAGAAAAATTAATAATTAAAAGCACAATAAATGAGTATAATATAAAGTAAAGTAAATATCATAAGATAAATATAATAAAAAGATTACACGTGTTTCATAACCAATTTTCAAATAGAAAAGAAATTTAAATCGATTAAAATCAATTGAAATTATCGAAAATAAGTTCTATTCAAAAATATAGCTACTCGTCAGATCGTAAGTAGAACATAATTAGATATATATCTCAACCAACAATAAGTACCAAATGAATTAATATGAAATACTTATTATATAAAGATAGAAAAATTATTAAAAAAATATCATAATATCAAAATAATAACCATTCAATAATCATCCCTTCATCCATTATAATAACATGTATATTATATACAAAAAACATCTTACATAAATTATCATTGTTTTAAATTATCATTGTTTTAAATACAAGTTGAACGAAGTTTAAGTTTAAAATAATAATGAAGATAAAATTAGTACATATTTAACCGGTGTAATAGTTAAAGCTATACTATTTAAAGCTAAAGACGTTTATTTAATTATAATTAAAGATCAATTGAATAATAGAAAAATACAAGATTATTTATTTCTACAAACGTAATAATAAAAAATATGAATGAAAAAATTATGAATGGAAAAAATTATGAATGAAAAAATTAGGAAAGAAAAAATTATTAAGAATAAAAGGTTAAACTTTATATATATATATACAAAGTTTTGATTTTAAAAAAACTTTAACGATATTATAAACTATAAAGATTAATAATTAATCAAATAATATTAATCAAAAATAATCGAAAATATATCAACACTATTCCAATCGAAGTTCTAATATTATGTTGAAATGAAACTATAAGTTCTAAATAATATATATAGGTCTTCCTTGATGGCAGTTTTACAGGATGGGCCAGTGGTGGTGGGTATGGCTTAGAGTAGCCATACTGCATGATGGTTTGTAGCTATGGTGTTAATATTTTGTCCCAAGTAATGTCTATTGTTGAGTTTGATAGTGTTTAATTTCCATAGGACGGTGCTAGTAACTGCTCTTGAACAATTTCAAGGAATTTTTGAAATGTTTGCATGTATCAACATTTTCAGTCCCATATTCCAATATGTATTTCTCTGCACTGTCTTGGTTAAAATATTATTGTAAAATATTACTTTGTAAATATTTTAACATAAATATTATCTATAAAGATAAATAAATGATCGAAAGTTGGAAAACATTTTGCTAGTTGGGTTTCTAAGATTTAACAAACGTTTTGATTTTAGTCTATATTGTGTAAATGTTTTTTTTAAATGTGTAAAATTTTTGGGTTTCTGTTAAAACATTTTCCTCTGTCCTCAGGAAAGTAACAATACATTTGATGAAATGAGTTCTGAAAATACACGAGGATCTCAAGGTACTCCAACTCCATCAGGGAGCCATCATCCTAGTGTTTCTAACTTGCGGGTTACACCATCACCTGCTGGCTCAGCTGGATCTCGATCAAATACTCCAGCATCTGTTACAGGTAAAACATATATATTTTATTAAAAGACCTCTTCTTTTCTGAAATGCATTTCCTCCTCCTCTGTTTTATTTAACTTCTTTCTCTTTCTCTTAATTCATTGACTCTGATTTCTTAAACTTTTCCATTGCTTGTTTTTTAACTTCCTTCTTTTCTCCAATTCTTGTTTCATTTTGTCTTGTTATTTGCATAGATTTTGACTCAATATTTCACTTATGAATGTAGATTTCTAGAATTAAGTGTTGATTGCTTCAGAAATATGCAAAATTGTAAAATTTCATTCTTTCTCAACTAGCAAAAGAAAAATGGGTGGAGGATTACCTAGCATAGCAATATAAGCAAAATATTGCTGTCATATTTATAAAATAAAGTTACTCTGTTTTGTATTATTTAAGACCTTTGAACAGACTCTTGAGTTGTGGTATGATCTAGGTGTGGTGAAATGGTTCTTAGAGAGCTTTAATGAAGATAACCACTATAAAAGTAATGTAGTGGCAGTTGATATTTTCCCAGCACATTGTTAAGTGGTTTGCATTAGGAAGAGCATCCAGTTGTAGAAACCATGCCACAACTGACATTTGGAGTCTGGACAGCTCCCTGCTATCCAACTCCATGTCAAACCAGCCAACCCATGCCAGCATGGAAAGCAAACGTTAAAACGATGATGATGATTTCATAAATCTCTGAGGTTATGGATTTATAGCAAATAACTTGGAAATATTTTGGCTGTAAATGTGATAATCTGTCCAATGTTTGAGGTGGGTAGTTCCATCTTGTTATAATTACATACAGCACTTTAAGTAGCTAACTTTTTGTTTGGAGGGGTTGTGATATTGGAAATCATTTACATTTTACACATAAATTAACACATAATTTTTCTTTTCTCATTATTGAAGGAAACCAAGCTGGTAGTCCAATGCCCCCTCGTCCACCTTCTAGTCAGTTGGATGGACAAGGTTCGATGTCCCAGTCACAAATGACAGGTCAAGGTAATGTTCATCTCAGTTGTTTTCAATACGACCTCAAATCAGGTTTCATTCATTCATTGCTATTAATTCAACATTTGCAAAACTCAAACCATGAACTTATAAGAATCAACTATAAAACTTAACTGATTTTTACCTGCCTGTCTCCTATGTAATGAACAATAATAACTTGATTTTGCTAACCAGTTTTACTCTCTGATTAATAACAAGAGCATCAAGCAATACTGCATATCATCTGGCTATTTTGATTTTGCACATTTTAGTCTCTAATGTACCCTGCTCAGCACCACTTGTATTTCAATTTGACATTACTGAAAGATTTTATTATTTTCATTTTCTTAATTTTGAGAACTTCCACATTGGTAATTCTGTATGAATTTTGCATATCCCATCTTATGCCAGAGTATTTGTGTAATTGTAAGAGCAAAAGGCCACAATAATCTATAACTTGTCTTATTAGATCAACTATCATATGTAGTACATACTAGATAAATTCAGCAATTTAGCTCTGCTTCTAAACAGAGCATACCTTGATTATTTAGGGATTATGTTAAGCATTCAATCAAAGCTGTAAAGCACCAAGTTCCCTAATTAACCTGTGCACCAATTAGATCAGTGCCTTTTCCAGCAATTTTTAGGTGACCTCTTACTACACGGTCATTATTTGGGATTGTGTTTAATTTTGAATGCAGAGTTCAAATACTCCCAACCTCTCTCGCATACTTGCATTATGCCTGAGAGAATTGAATTCTCACAATTATAATCAAGGTGTTAATTTCAAACCCATTTATTGATTTTTGGGGGATGGGGGATGATGGATGGTTTTCACTGGCTCTTCAAGGCTGTCAAGATTGATATTATGAGCATTTTACATAAGACTGTTGCAGGTTTTACTCTGCAAAAGAAAGACATGAACAGGGAGGGAGTTCCAGAGAGCAGCTGATGTGTTGGGTAGGAAAAACTGGATTTAATAGTCGAAGGGTGGGGACAGGGCAGTGAGGAGTGGATAACACGTGAAATGAGTCAGTCAAGGGTATCCAAGTGGAGGCAGCACTAGACCACTCAGCTGAAGGATACAGGGTGAGGAGACAACATAGTTTTGGATCAAAGAATGGGGTATGTCTATGAGTAACTTTATGTTCTGTTTGATCGAAGTGGTCTTTTTCTGGGTTCAGTCTAGAATGTCTGTCTGTCTGCTTGGCAGAAACACTGACCCAGATGCAGGAGCAGTATTCCATTGCGGGGATTAACCTGAGCTTTGTAAATTGCCAGTAAACTATCGAGTGGGGTCTAAACTATTTTTTATCCCTAAAAAAAAAAAGCCAGTTTTCGAAATGCAGTCCTTGCTCTGTTGGTATGTTTGCCCTAAGAAATCTTCATATTTGAAACAGTTATGTAGTCTCTAGTTGGGTGCTGCTCACGTTTAACTCTTTAGCAGTCATATTACTCTATCAAATGTAAAAAAGGGTAATGACCCCCTTCAGTCATGAATGACCATGGGATTGCATCTAAAAAGTTACCTTCTGAGACACAAGTACGGTCAAGGTGGTTTGTGGAAGACCAGCAGTTGCCCGTGTATACCAGTCTTCCCTCTTCGCGCCACCAATGTTGCACAAAGGAAAGGTAAAAGCCGATACAGCTTGACACCAGTGACTTCTCAACTCATTTTTGCCAGCTGAGTGAACTGGCGCAATGTGAAATAAAGTGTCTTGTTCAAGAACACAACATCTTAGACCGGGAATCAAACTCACTACCTCATGATTGTGAGCCTGACACTCTTACTACTGAGCCATGTACCTTCACTGCCAAATGTATTGCTTATTTGCATTATCTTGTAACTTTGAGATTTTAATGATGCTATTGTTTATTCTTAGAATGACATTGTTGGGTAGGTGTGCCAGGCCAGATATGGCTCATTTAAATGCTAAAGGATTAATGGAATTGAAGTTATTTACTGTTGAAAGTGTTGAAATAGTATGTCCCATCAGAAGATATTTTTGAGGAATATCCATAAATAGAGAGCATCTAAACATTCTATCAAAATGTCTTAGAGAGACAAGAAAAATGAGGTTAAATTTTGGATCTTTTTTTGTACTGTTGAATGATATTGTAATTTTGGAACCACCTCCCTCAACCGACTATAATTCTAGTCCTAATCTTCTCTAGCTATTAGAGGATAAATTAACCTAAACAAATCTACACAAACTCCTTTATTAATTTGCAAGAGAACCCTAAAAATGCATGATAAGAATTAAGACTTTTTTTTTTCCGTAGTAATGTTACTTTTTTATTTTATAAATGATTTTATATGTAAATCAAGAAGATTGTCAAATTATGTTTGATATTTAGACTACTACTACTACTACTACTACTACTACTACTACTACCACTACTACTACTACTACTAACAACAACTTGCTTGATGTTATATATAATGGTTACATTATGGTTTGAATGGTTTATATTTTTAATTCTACTTACTTCATTTTATAATTAATATTCATCCATTCTAATTATAATTCTTCAAAACTTTCAACTAGGCTTTTTGCGTCTCATGTTTTAATAATTTAAGATATGCATTGTTAAATCTAACTGAAGTAGGTGGAAAGTTACTGAAGATTTCATGTGCTCAGTCTTATGATAGAGGGGTAGTTTCAGATATTAAACCTATTATTCTTAACTTTTAAACATCTTCCCCAATTTACCTTGATGATCTAGAGCTGGCTATGTAATTCCTTCTCTCTGCCAGAATCAATGTCTTGGCCACCTCTACTTATTTTTTCTTTTCTTCCATTTTTTTAAATATTTCTTTTTAAATTCACGTATCTTGATGAAAATAGGATGTTTAGCATCATCGAAAAGTTAATGCTTGAGTGTCTGCAATTTTCTTAGGCTTCGGTCAGCATATTATGCCTCCTCCAGTTGGCCCCAATCAGATGTACAACACAGCCAATAAACCAATGGCAGGGATGAATGCTGTGGCTGCCTCAGTTTCTCAGATGGGAGGTCACTTTAGCCAGTACAATTCCCAATTTCCTGGTGAGTAAATAAAGTTCAGTTCTGTAGTTTCTTAAGTCTGCCAAATAATGTTTGTTTTCAACTGACTTTAAATGATGTAACATTGCTAATATGAGAAAGCATTTGAGCAGAAGGGTTTATTTCCAGTTAGTGGGTGATATTTTATTTTTGTTTACACCTTCCTTTCCCTTGGTAGTGGTTGAGAAGCTCTAAATGGCCCAAGAGGGCAGCAGTTGTTGTATTGGAATATCTGCCCCCTTACTGATAGTTTTTTCGTTTCCTTTTTTTTTTTTTTTTTTGTGTTGGGTGTGTTTGAACAATGCTGCCAACTTTGGTGAAGGCATGCCTAACATCATTTCTACTTATTCCTCACTCCTTTCTCTTTTGGCTGGTTTAATTGCATGGAGTGAACATTAACATCTATTTCATCTTTGTTTCATTTTCTTAAGTTGAGATTTCCATTTTGTTTTATTTTATTTTGATTTTTTTTTTGTTATAGCATGAAATTATTAAATTATGTTTTTATTTCCTTTCATTTTTCTTTTTTTCTTAACCTAAGATTTAATTTTTGTTTGAAATACTTATATGGTATTAAATAAACATTGATATTTATTTTCATGTCTTGTTTTGTTGAAGATACCTTGAATCTGTTATTGTGTAAATCCTAAATTTAAAAAAAATTGTTTTTTTTCTTTTGATTTTTTTTTTTTTTTTTTTTTTTTTTTAGCTAATAAGCTTTTTTTGTTTTTTCATATTATAGATTTAAGTATTTGGTTTCATTTTTCCTAATTTATTTTTATTTAATGATCCTTATAAATTTCCTTGTGCCTCATATGCTTAGTGTGTCTTTAGAGTTTAATCTATCGAAATTGTTAATATATAATTCTTTGTTTAGCAATATAATTTCACAAGTCATTTGAGAAGTGTTTCTTTTCTTCCCTGAATTCCAAGTCACCATAAGGGGAATAGCTTTGGGCCAATATTATCCAGCTTTATGCTGAACTTGTTTTCCTATAATCTGAAAGTGTATTTGCAGCTCTCATTCTTTACCATTTTTGCATTAATGTCCTCTGCAGCACATGTTAATATCTTAGATTGCACCCGCTCAGTATTGATGTTCTTTCCTACTCTCTCTCTCTCTTCAATCACTATCACTTCTTTCCTTCTCTCTCTCTCTCTCTTTCTTTTCTCTCTAGCAGTATATAAAGTATTATCAAAAGAAATTAGACAAATTAAGCAGTGCTATTCTTGTTTGAGTCTTCTTAAATTATGCAAATATTTATACATCATTTAATACTTTATATTTATCCTTTATTGTGGTAACTGTTTTCTTCTATTGGATATTTATATTTCGAAATTAGATGACTAATTTTCTGAAACAGTTTATAAGTTTCTTTTCTTTGTTTGACATATTAGGCGTTGTCTTATACAGTTTTCTCTCTCATTACTTTGTTAAATCAAACCTTAGAATTTCAATTTTTCTAGTGAGTAATGTACGTTTGAAATTATTTTCCAATTAGCTAATTACTTTGTAGTTAATAATTTCCACTTGTAGGTTTAAATTTTCCTTTGATAGTTTCCAGAAAATATATTTTTCTTCTTTTTCTTTTTGATTTATTCAGTTGTCACATTGGAATTGGTTGTTCTGTTATGAAAATTTGATGTCTTTCTAGAATTTAGCAAGTTGATTATTTGCACTCATTTGAAAGTGACAGTCTGATTAGATCTGGTTTACAATCAGATTATCCTATGCAGCCAGTTTTCATTGACGGCAGCCATTTGCATATTGGAGAACATGGATCTTTATAGTCTGGTATGCTGCTATACCAAATTGCATACAGTACCAACTGCTAATTGTGTACATGTTATACAAGTTATTCTATATTTTACTTGGGATAAAAGCAACAAAAACATTTTACATCATACAAGAAAACAATTCTTTATTGTAGATGAATGTAATATCAGCTGCTGTTACAATGACTTGTCAAAGATTTTACAAAATTTATTTTCAGTCTGTTTGTGAAATGATTTAACTATATTTAACATCTAAAATTACTTTGAGGATGTTACTGAGATAAGACATTAACCATGCCATTTGACTTGTGATTATAAAGTAAAATTGAGAAGTATCAAGATAGATATTTAGATTTACCTTTTTTTAAAAGAAGTTTCTCAGTCTGTTTTGAAATGATATAGGATTTAGCCAAATGTACCCATTAATAGTGGTTGGGTGGGTGGGTCTTTTTCCTTTCTTTCTTTTCTTTCCCATCTAACAGTAGTTCTATAATAATTTTTCATTTTTGCTTCTTCCTCAGTCGGTGATCTGCTTTAGATTTGCTTTTACCTTTGACACACTCTTTCCTTTGCTTCTAGGAAGTTTCCATCGACAACAGAACCCTGCAGGGATGCAGAATTATCCCCAGCAAAATGTGTACAATGGACCCAACCAAATGAGTTCGTTATCTGGAGGATCTTTGTATAGTAGTATGCCCATCAATAGAAATATGTCCTCAGCTAACTACAATAGTGCAAGCTACCCACAATCTGGCAATATGAACTCACAATGTAGTAATTTTAACAGTCATAGTAGTACTGCAGTTTCCGGAGGACCAAATGTTCATGGAGGACCCTGCTCCAATATGCCAAACCATTCGATGAATTCCATGCAGCAGCAGCAGCAGCAACAAGCATCACCTCTTCCCTCGCATCCTCACCCACCCCACCCTTCAACCGGAGGTGCCAACACCATGACCATGTCACCAAGTGGCCAGTGTGTAACACCACCTATTGTACCTGGAGTTAAAGGTGCACATGCAGCAGCGCAGGCAGCTATGATAGCTGCTGCTAATACTGCTGCTGCCACTCGTTGTCATCAGTTACGGACAGGATCATCTAATCAGCCAGCCAGAATGTATCCTCCAGGAATGGCACCTGCTGGTCCTTCATCCAGTCACATTGGATCAATGAACTTCTCTTCTGCCATCAACAATATTCCTAGTTCATCTGGTCAGTTTCCTTCTTCAGTGTCTCAAACAACAGTGCCTAATTCTATGACTCAACAATCAAATTCTTGTAGCCCAACTAGTCCCTCAACCAGCAGCACACACAGTAGCAACACCACTAGTGCTAATTCCAATCGAACATTGGATCCAATGAAACAAACTCCCTCTTCCTTGTCTAAAGAAGGATGTTTACCAAGTAACTGTGCCAGCAGTTTTAGTGCGATGATTCCACCGACAGCCAACTCGGGTATGGACGGCATTGGAATCCCAACCCAAGGTGATAGCACAGAGGAAGGCAAAGCTGTTGACGAGAACAGTGAATGTAACAGTGATGGCAGTCGCATCATCCCACCTGGTAGTCTAGATTCATCTGGTGTTGTTGGACCAACTGTTTCAAGTTCCATGTCAACTCGCCATAGTTCTGCTGCTGGCCCAGCTACTTCCTCCTCAGTGCCTGTCAGCCAACATGTGTGCGTGAGCAGCCAGGCTCCTAGTTCAAATAATTTATCCTTAGAAGACAGTCACAACACAACCACTTCTACTGCAAATTCTAGTGCAGGTAACCAATGCTTTGGTCTTGTCTCTTCAGCACAGCTTTTTGCTTCTGTTAGTCTAGCCTCTCTTTGACTCTTCTTGCCCATTTTATTTTATTTTTCCATTGACAAATTCTTAGTTTATTTGATCCCTTTGAGTTATTCTCTGGCAGAAAACGTAACATTTTCACATTGACAACAGAGAAAAATCACTACAATGAGAACATGTCTTGCTTTGCTTTTTTTTTTGTGTCTTTGGATGTTTTTTATTTTCATTTTTGTTTATAAACTTCAGTTATGTGTGTGCATTAATACATAACTCAGAGTTGCTTACTGAATGTTTTCCATTCTTCCTTAGACTAGTCTGTTTTTTTAAAATTTTTTTCTTCTAATGATTGGTGCATGGAATGTTGTTGTCTAGTTCTGTTTTGAGTTATTTTGTGCCTTTTGAGCAATAGTTAAGACTCAATAGCTGGGAAAATAGTTTAGAAACCCCTTGTAACTTTCCTGATTTCTAGGAACTGTCTATGTTGTTCAGTGGAATGAGCTGTCACTTTAAATGTGACCTGCAATTTTATTTTGTATTCTATTTTGTTTCTCTACATTTTGTCACTATGTTGTGTTTTTCTTTGTATTCAAAGAACATTATTGTATTTGTTTTCGTATTTTGTTTGTATAAATTTTATTAAAAGAATTATTAATCTAGCTTTATTATTCTACCATAATGTGTAATTTCTTCTCAAATTGAAGCATTTTAGTGTATCTTTTTATGCTGAAGCTGACAAGGAATATTTATTTTATCGAATTCCATTAATAATGAGCACCTTCTCTATAATGCCTTCTAAATCTCTTCTGTTGGAAATGGCTCAGTTCACTTAAACATTGTAACTATTTACAAAAATTCAGAGAATAAATTTACAACAATCATATTTTATGTCCAACCATTTGTTATTTCTGTGACATAATCTACATTGCTTCAGTGTTATTCTATCGAAGAAGAAAACTAGAGAATAAATTAAAAGTTGGATTAAAAATTCTGATTCCTTATATATTTTCAGTGTTTCCTGCAGCCTTTAAGATTATTTATCTTTTAGTGCTCTCTAGTAAGATAGTTCACTGCTAATTGATTCTGAGGAGAACAAAAAAAAAAAACAAAAAAAAAACAGCTTGTTTGTTACTTAAAATATTAAAAGTAAAGAAAGTTATGTGAAATTGTTAGTTTTTTAAAAAAAATTTTATCGTGGATCTGTTGTAAGTTTGGAATTATTTTAATAACTAATATTTTGTTCTCAACTATTTTAATATAGGCAAAAGACATATTTTCCACAATAACTTTCAACAAAATGTTTTTGCCATCTTGAATACTAATTATTTAATTAACTTTCTATCTTTATTTTCATTAATATCTGAAGATATGAAATGAAACACTCTTCATTCAATTTATTTTCTCTTTGTAGTATAATTTCACATATTGGTAGAATATTTAATTAGAAAATTATATTTGAAATAAAGTCTCATTCAACTTTGTTTTTAACTTCTAACAAAACATTATTTATTATTGTCCACTCGGCTATTAGAATAGCTTTTCAATAATCTTGTTTTTATTCATAATTTATCTTTATTAATTCATTTTTTAAAAATATTTTCTTGTAAACTTAAAATCAAAACTGTATTAATGAATATTGACTTCATTGAGATTTCAGCATTACTGATTGAGTTGTTGTTTGGTGTTCATTCACTCATAAGTTCCCCACCTTGGAATCGACAGTTAGTCTCTTGTTTCAGAAGAAATTCACTTAGCAAAATTGCTCAAAGTAGCTGGTGCTATTACATTAGATATGGTTTAAATCACTGCTGTTTAAATAAGACCAATGTGTTCTGCTGCTTCTGTGATTTCTTTGAAACTTGGCCCTTAGTTGAAGTGAAATTGTTTACTGCCAATTTAATGCAGAATCTTCTATCTTACGAAGTTTAAGTTCCAATCAGTTCTTTGGTAGGTTAATTAATTGTTAGAAATTAAAAAGGCTTTTATTAAAAAGAAAGACTCCTGATTTTGCTTAGTCCTTTTTATTTTTTATTGATATAAATACCAGCTTTAAATTTATGATATTTAATTGAGCATTAGCTACATGTATTTTGAATTCTTATATATGAAATACAATCCTTATATACAAGTCCACAGTAAGGAGGAAATGGGGCACACATTAACAATATAAATGACATGAAAGGGCTACACAGATGAATGAACATCAGAACAAAGTTGTAGCCCCTATCGTTTTTTAGGTGTCACATTTCATATGCAAATAACACGTCGATGTGTTTGTGAATCCAAAATTTAAGTTTTTAAGGAACTTGTGAAATAAGTTTTAGGAATCAAAATAGCTTGTATTATTTTTGTTTTTGGTTATAATATAGCTAATGTCAGTTGTCATGTGATTATAAATCTTTTTATATTTTTTAATAGGCACATCAAACTAGGTTCTTCACATTTGCTTGATTTAATATTTTTTTTATCTTACAGGTTAATTTGTATTTATTTGATTAATTTACATAAACTCAGTGTATTTTATATATCTGGAGCTTAAATGAAACTGAGCTACTAAGTTTAAAATGTTGGACTGTGTTATTATAAATGTATATTTTTGAGTTACTAGGAAGACCTCAGTGTTTGGGTTTCTTTTGCTTCTTCAGGAAACACCGCCACAATGGTCACTCAGGCCATTACAGCTCCTGTTGCCAGTGTTGTGGAGTCTATGAGTAACGATAGCCAACCAGATCTACTTTCAACATACAGCATCCCACCAATGGTGAATTCAAGTTCATCAGGAAATGTAATGTCTTCCGATGAACCACCAGAAAAGAAGAAAAAGGTTGGTGGTACTCTTTTGCATTTATAGGTTTTTTTTTTTTTTTCATGCTTCCTTGATTGTTACCATGATTTCACTGTGATTTGTTGGAAGATTTTTCTCTTTATGAGTTTTGAATGCTTCATGTTTTAAAACACAGGAAAATCTTCAGTGTGAGTTTTGTGTGTGTATATGTGTGTGTGTGTGTGTGTGTGTATATATATCTGTGTGTATGTATCTATGTATGTGTGTGTGTGTATGTATATATATATATTTTTTTTTTATGTATATATACACACTCATGCATACACAAGCACACACACACACACACACACACACACACACATACAAATAACATCTTAATCCAATCTCTTGCTTTTTTTTTTCCTTAAAGTAAATTTGCTCTTGACTTTTTGTGTGAATTTTTGCATCATAATTATTCTATTAATACTTCATTCTCAATTAATTCAGTCATTACATTGTGAGATTCTGAGGCACCGGCTTTTTACCTTCAAGCACAAAATACACATCTTACAATTGAAACTTAATGCTGCTTTTTGTACTCAACTATAACCTGTTATAATTGTAACAATAGATTTTTAATTTTACTAGTTTAGCCCCCCCTAAAAGTGTGCTAGTGTGTGTTTGGCTATATTATTAAATCCATACAGTTTATGTTAAGTAACTTCAACCAGTTGTTGAGTATTGATTAAATGCTTTGTTTTATCAGTACCTTTCGGTAGGACTACGCTAGCTATGCCATATATGATGAAATTATTTGGAAATTCTC
Organism: Octopus bimaculoides; assembly: GCF_046866305.1. Taxonomy (NCBI): domain Eukaryota; kingdom Metazoa; phylum Mollusca; class Cephalopoda; order Octopoda; family Octopodidae; genus Octopus; species Octopus bimaculoides. The sequence continues at coordinate 38,898,119 of NC_142945.1, read as the reverse complement.
ATAAGTTCAGGATGGATCTCTGCTAAAAAAAAAACAAAACAAAAAAAGCTGAAGTTCTATCTTCAATATTTTGAAAATATTGAATCATATGGACTGGTTATAAAATTGTACTCGTGCACTAAATTAGATTGCCTGAAAAATCAAAACTGATAATACATCAGTTACGTTGGAATAACTTACAGCACAAGCAATCAAAAACTGCAGACTATGAAGCTCTATATAAACGACAATAATCAACATTGGCTGTGGTGCTTTGATAGCATGGTGGCTATATACTAAAGGTTTGAAGATATACAAAAAAATACTCTGAGATGTCTGCTTTCTCTCTCTGACCAGATGGTAGATTATATGAAGTGTCTGTAGCAAGCAAGTGTTATGGTCTATTGCAATCGAAATACAAGATCAGCAATAACTGGAAATGAAACAATGTGGTCTGCTAGATATGCAGCATTTGTATGCTCAAGTAAATTACATGGATTATTAGAAAACATTAGTTGATGTCCATGCTTTAAGACATGTTGTTTGAATGAAAAAGTATTTGCGTTTGTGGATGTTATTTGTGGTAGTAGTAAGGCGAGATAATTTAGCAAGAAGTAATTAGGACAGAATTTGGCATTATGGAAGAGGTGATATGGGATGAAAATGCATATAGGGATTTTACTTCATTGAAGTTAATACTGTGAAATATATTATTTTATTTTGAGGTAGGTGTTGTCTTTAGTGAATACTTATTTGTTTTGAATGTCAGAAGTCCCTGAACTTTTTCCTGATTGGATATTCTTCAATATTGCTTCACCAAATCAAATGTTTCTGGAAACAGTATAGTAATGCAACACATAGTTAGGGATTCTTTGCATACACACACATTAACATAAACAATGGTTTTAATATATTTCATAATACCTTGCCTAAGCAGAAAGCACACAGTTTATGGTGGGGAGGGAATACAGTTTTATTATATAATTTCATATTTATTTTACCAACCTTCTGAGGGACAAAAGACAAAAATTGACCGAGTTCAGAAACATTATGATCTATAATTGCACAAAAAATTGTTATAATTTTATGTAGCAATAAGATATTCTCAAAGTTGGTATTAGAAACTTTTTTTTTTTTATCTGAAACTCCCAATTACATACACACTCAAGAAAAAAAAAAAAACAAACAAAAAAAAAAACATGTTTCCAACTGGTTTTCTTCAGTTTTCCCATTTAATGTATTCCCATGAATGTATGTGTAACAACACAGCCTACCTTTCATTCTACAGTTTTGTATCTTTCTTCTCTTTTTCATTCTTCTCTCTATCAAAAATAATCTAATTTTATGTTGAAACTGTCAATAATTTAGCAACAAATTTCTTAAAATTTGAAATAGTTTTGAATTTCAGCATTTTAAATGCTAACATCCAAAATTGTTACAAATTCTATTCTATACAAAAATCAAGATATCTGGTATAAGAATTTCATTTAATGTTTTTATTCCATGAACGAATGCCATTAATTCTCTAACTTAATTTATATATTTTTCTTTCCATGTATGAGAGTAGATTTGTCTATTTCTATTTTTTTAAAACCATTTTAAATATGCTTGGAATAAATTTCCTCAAAAAAATTAAGATCCCTGCTCTCATTTGTTAGGCATAAATAACACTACATTATACCCAGTTGGGTTTTGTTTATTGATGAAGGCAACATTTGGTATTTTTCTTTCATTCTTCCATCCAACATTACCAAATTGTTGCTATTTTTATAACGAGAAGGTTCAGTGCCAGTCTATGTTCATTCTAGGATTGTGTTTCACATCCCCCAACACCGACCAATCTATCCCAATCTCCAAGTGGAACAAGTGTGTCCTCCTATCCAGAGGAGATAGAGAACCTTAACAGTCCGACAAGCTGGTCGGTGGGCACTCCAGTAAGTGGGTTTGGGTTGTCGTCACTTGTTTCCAGGGGTTCATGCTTTTGGTTTTTACTCACTATATTGGTCCCATCTACTATTTTTCTTTTTCCTCTTTTTTTTCCCTCCTTTTCTCTTTGCTTTATTACTGGATCTTATCTGGAGCTTGGTGCACGCCACAACCTTTTATGCCCTCCCATTTCCTGCTTCTATTGGCATTTTGTTTGTCATTCACATATCCCTGCTGCCACTTTTGAGTTTTCATAACTTATTGGTTTTAGGTCTATTAAAACATATTTTGTTGCACATACACATAATGTTATATAATAATAACTAGTTAGTATATATATTCTAGTTGTGCAGTAATTTTTTTTTTCATCCTTGCAAAGCACAGCAATTGTCATTTATCACACTTTATATTCATCTTATTTGTTTGTCTTCCCTCCAAAATTAAGTGTAAATGTAACCGTTTCTTCATCAAACTTATATCATAACTTTTTAGTTACGTCTTTCCTGAAGAAGGCTAACAACATTAACAAGCAACATCATTATTGCTTAAATTATATTTCATAGAAAATATGACTGGATTTCTTGAATTTTATTTTATGGTTAATTATAAAAATATTTTCAAGAAGTTAACTTTCCATGTTTTTCATGCAAATTAAGAATTTCACACAAGATTCAACAGAATTAGTCATAAGTTTCTTTTAAGTCTTTTTAATGCTATCATGATGGTGCATTACTAGAAGATTGCACCACAGAAATCTGGTCTCTTTTCTGATGTTATTGAGCAGAAATACCAAATTTTAATATCTACCTCTAAGCTGGTCTGTTGGTATTGGATGCTAGTTACTAATAAGTTAACTCTGCACTTAATATTTCTGCTTCATCTCTGAAAATAAGGATTGGCCACTACTTTTCATACACTATGGTTATGTGTTTGCAAGATTGATGTTCATTGCATTTTTTTCCTCCAATTTAAACTTTTTGCTATTAACTTATATTAACTACAAAATAATTAAATTTAAAATATTAACAGATATATTTCTTAATTTTTCTGCTTATCACACTTTTTCCAATTTATTTTTCAATACTGTGAAATAAATGATTGACATAACTGAATTTAAAAAATAATAATAATTATAATAATAGAAATTTTCAATAGTGTTTTTGTTGACATAATTGCATGCAAAATGTTTGCCATCACATAAGTCTGTCATCTTAGATCACTTTCCATCATCTCAAAACAACATTCTCTCTTTCTCTTTCTTTCTCTCTCTATCTCTATTTCTTCCACTGTGTGTGTTTGTGTGATGCAAAATAAGCTTTTATATATTGGTTTGTCAATTAGATTTAGATATTGTATATGATGTATTATCTTGACAAATAACTTTTCTAATGAGATTTTGTAAAATCTTTAAAAAATCTATTTTAGTTACCTGAGCGTAAGTGCATAAATAGACAGAATATCCATCCAAAAATAGGGATCTCTCTTTTTTTTTAGAATTGTAAACAAAATTTTGATACTAGTTTTCTTTGAAATTTCGTTTGTTTTTGGAGTGACAAATAAGATCTATAAGGTGTAACTGTCTTGTGAATGAATTAAAAAAGAAAAAGTCGAGAAGTTATTTTCGTTTTTCTTTGTGGTATACTGATACAGCATTTAGTTTTGTTTTATCTCACTTCTATCAGTTTCAAAGAATTACTCTAACAGACTGTACATCGTTAGAAGAAACTGTATTGATAGCTTCTGTTAGCCATGTCAAGATATAGTGGAGAGTGAAGTATATTTATTACTCTTGGAAAAGTAATAAAAAGAAAACTATGATGTTGTTCTAGTAGTTTCCTTGATTTATAAATGATGTATTATGTTACATGAACATTAATCCAATCCAGTTTGTAATTATAGCATTAAGTAATTTCTATGTAATGTTTGTGTGTTTTATCATATGGTTATTGTTATCAAAATAAGAAGTTCTCAAACGTGTTTAGGATATTGTTATATTCTCGGCTTGATATTACCAGCTAGTAATTGTTATCTAATGCGTTCTGTTCTAAAGTGATCATAAGTGGCTTCCACTATGGGTGTTCAAGTGTGTGTATATATATATATATATATATATATATATACACATACATACATATGTATATATGGTTGAGAATACAGATTTTTCTATTTACAAAATGGTATTGAAACAGAGCTACGATCACAATATTGATAATTTTTAGTCTACTCATTGTTGATGCATTCATAAATATTTATTGATCTTAATTTGGTTTCATTAAGTTTAATTTTGGTACATAGCTTCAGATTCCAGTCATAAATAAAATAAATCATTGAATTGCTCACAAATGTTAGCATATTAATTTAAGCCTAGATCTGATGTGTCAAGCCTTCCATCCATCTACACTGCCTGCATTATATAACACCTTTTTTATTTTCAGTTTCTTCTCTGTTTTTGTTCATTACCATGCATGTTTGTCATTGTATTTCTGTTGTTTGTATTCAGTCTGTAAGGTGGATGGATTTAGAAGCATTATAACTATGATGAGACTTCTGTTTCATTTTCTTTATTCTTTAAAAGTTTGTGCTGTAAAAATAAACTGTTCACAACATTTAACATACTCTATTCACATGTTTCGTTGTAGTTAAGGTATGACAACTTAAAAGTGGCTCTGTGGGTAGCTTCTTGTATCTTTCCTGTGATCACTGTCTTCTGCACTATATTCTTGATAACTGAAAATGGTCAGAAAACAATCTATTGTAAAAAGTCTGTAATGAAGTGAACACATTTTACTTGCATTATTTTCTGTTATATTGTTGTGTTTCCAAAGTTGCTTAGACATGTCTTCATTCCTGTATCTGTTGGTCTTCTATGTGTGTTTGCATTTAGTATGTATGTGTGGATGCATGTTGTCTTCTGTTCTTTTCATCAGTTGGTTCACATGCTAAGATGAATTGTCTGTAAATATTTCAGGAGTTTTATTCTGCTTTTTTATTTTTAATTCTTTCAACCAATTGAACTGTTTTTTGTTAACAATCATTGCAATCAAACCAGTACACCACAGCTTTTAGAACTCATTTTAGGTAGCTTGATTTCTTATTTTTCTGTATATTCTGGAAGTTCCTTTCCTTCTAGATGTCTAATGTTACTAATGTTAACACTACTGCTTTTTAATTTCTAGATGTTCTATAAAAATCTGGAACATTTATCCAGATTAGTTTTGGATTAGCAGTTTATATCTGTTTTCACTACAATTTAATTTGGTTTTAAGATTCTAATGTATGTTCATGTACAAAACTGAAAATTTTACTAAATTTTCCATTCTTAAAAATTTCAACTTAAAACCTATCAAACTAAAATCTTTACACTAGAATGAAAGTGATTCTAATTGACAAAAAAAATTTTCTTATGTTAAGCACATTGCTCCATTACAAAGGTTTTGTGTGATTGTGTATGCGTAAATATGAGGTAGTATCATAAAGTTCCTGGGCTAGTTCTGTAGCGTACCAACAGATGGCGGCACACACTTGCATGCACCATGAGAGCTAGCAGTGACCTTCATGAGGCAGTGTGACGAGTGACATTGCAGTGTTTACTTCATAAGATGTGAAATTTGTGATCACATGTATGCTGTAGTCTGTGATTTTGTCATGGACAGGAAGTTAGAACAAAAAGCCAATGTGAAATTTTGCATTAAACTTAGGAAGTCTGCTACAGAGCAGACCATTGAGCATGTTTAGGCAAGCTTACGGCGACAAGGCAGTGGGTTGTACGCAATGTTTTTCAAGTGGCACGGGCACTTCAAAAGCAGAAGAATGTCCCTGGAAGATATGCCACAAGTATCACTCCTGGAAATGTGGTATTGTGCATCGAGAATTTGTACCGCAGGGTCAGACCGTCGATTGAGAGTTCTGCTGTGACATTTTGAAGTGCTTGAGGGAGGACATTTAACAAAAGTGACAGGATCTGCAGAGCGTGAAGAATTGGATTCTTCATGACAACATTGCACCCTGTCACCAGGCTCTCTTTACTTGTGAGTTTCTCACCAAAAACATGGTATGGCTTCCGCACCCACCCTATTCGCTAGATTTAGTAACTGTGGACTGCCATCTCTTCCTCAAGATGAAAATGCAGCTCGGTAATTACTGTTTTAACAATGTTGTCAAAATCCAGAGCAAATCACTTGCTTACGGGAAACATCTTCCAGGCCGGATTCCAAAAGTGGCAGGAACACTGGGACCGGTTTAGTGCTGCACAAGGTGACTATTTGGAAGATGATGATGTTAAAACCTTAGGTAAATAAGTTATTTTTTATTAAACATAACTAGTCCAGGAACTTTTTGATACCACCTCATAAGACAATGATTACATCAATTTGTAGGCAATAAATGTTAGGTCATAAAGATTTTAATTTGTAATCTATATCCTTTATTTTATAGATGCAGTTTTAATTACTGTTTTAAGTGTTTATAAATATTACTTATGAATTTTCTATGATATTTAATTTTAGTTTAAAATATTTCTAGTTGTTAGTTATTTCAACTTTTGCTGGTTAGTTTTAATTATCCGTTTGCTAATTGTTGATTTTTTTTATTTCTTGAAAATCTTTTTTTAACTATTCTTTTATGGTTGTTTTCCTCTGTAGAAACCTGGACAGACTGCCGACTTACACAAGTTATACACCATGGGGGATGAACCAGATAGAAAAACTTTTCTAGATCGGTTATTATATTTTCTAGAAGAGAAAGGTACACCTATAACATCAATGCCTCAAATCAGTAAACAGCCCCTCGATCTCTATAAACTGTACCACAGTGTAAAGGATAGAGGAGGAATGGTTGAGGTAAGTTGCTCTCTCTCTTAACAGCTTTTTATGTGTGGTTATTACATGGAATTGATCCACGCTATTTGGTATTAGCAGAAAGTGAACAGGCTTAATTCTTAATGATTTTCAGTGTTTTAGATTATAATTATTTAATTAAAAAATTACTTTGGAAGTATGTGGTTAAGGACAGGGAGTGGGTCATTATGTTTTAGGTAAGCGTAATAATTTTATGGACTTTAGTGTTAGAATTATTATTACAAAATGGATGGAGGAGATAACTTTGATGACACGATTCCTAACATGATTACAGTGTAGCATGCACCATTGCGTATGTTACTAGTAGATATGAGTTTTAAAGTGTTAACTGTAAAGAGTTTATTACTGCTTGTAAGATTTGCGTAGATGTTGACGTGCAAACAATTTCTGTACTTTCTGCAGGTAAGCAAGGCTAAGAAATGGAAAGAGATCTGTGCAGTTGTGAACATAGGCTCTTCAGCAAGTGCTGCTTTCACTTTAAAAAAGAATTATGTTAGGTATTTATTTGCAATGGAATGCAAATATGACAAAGGAGGTATAGATCCAGCACCAATACTAGCACAAATGGAAGCAGCAATGCAACAGAAACGAGAAAGCAAACAGAGAAGAGCACCCTCACCAGGTGAGTTTGAAATTCTCTTCGTTAATAATGCAACATGACTTTTCAGCTCTCTTTTTTTTTTTTTTTTTCTTCTTTCTGTTAATGTCATTTTATTTATTTTGTTTTGTTCTTCATTTCAGCTGGCTCCCAAGGCTCTTCTCAAGATGCATTCCGACCCCCTAGCACACCTAACAGCAACAGCCAAGGAATGGACCCATTTTCTCCAAACATGCAATCCTATATAGGAGGCCCCAATTCTGAATCTAACATTGGTCCAATGAGCTCAACTATGATGCCTCACGGAAATATGATGAACAGTATGAACCCTTCCAATAGCATGCTGGCTCAAAATTCTGTGGGTGGTCCAAATTCAAGTATGCTCCCTCCTCACCATATGTCTTCTGGACCAAACAGTATGCATGGCAATATGATGCCAGGGAACATGCCCCCTTCTAATAATATGATGGGGAATTCGTATGCCCCAAACAACATGATGCCAAACAATATGGGTCCAAATAATAATATGATGGCAAATAACATGGCAACATCAAATAACAACATGCTTGGTAACAACATGGGACCTTCTAACAACAATTTATCTTCCAACATGAACCAGGCACCTCAAAATGAAAGTGACAGTGTTAGTGTTCAGGACCCATTTGCAGATGAGCCATGTGCCAGTGGCCCAAGTTATCCCAGGCAGAGTATGAATTCGCAGATGCCACCCTACTCTGGCATGCAATCACAGACTACCATGTCTGGTAATTATGGCTTCAATCGTCAAAATGCCCAGCACGGAATGTCACCATACTCAAATATGAGCCAACAGTCTATGAACAACTTTTCTGAGAACCGAATTGGTCAAAATGAACAGTATAATGATGCCTATCGAAGGACAATGGGTATGGAGAATTTCAATAACAATAATAGAAATTCAGAAAATTTTGGTCCTGCAGCTACTCAATTTGGACCTCGGAATAGTCAAGTATCAGGTGCTCAGTTCCCATTTGGACCTCAGTTTGACCGTGAACGGTAAGTATACACTTGTTGCTTTTCTCCTTTCTTTTCTTATTTTTAAAGATTATAGTAGTTTGTAAAATGTTAGTATGTGTGTGCCTGTCTGTGAATAGTGTTGTAGAGGTTGCTTAGTATCTGGTTTTGATTGTTAGCTACTTAACTACTATGTGGGAGTCTTTATCACCTGTCCATTGATGGATAACTGATTATAGTGGAGCTGAAAATATAGTATGTTTATTCTTCCTTTTCTATTTTTAAATTTTTGTTTTACATGTATTTTTTTTTTCCATGCTGTAGTATAGTGTAGTATACTTTTGTTAGCACAATTATGTTCAGCTGTGAAGTATTTGTCAACTAGATAATAAAAAAAAAAAAAAAAAAAAGAAAGCAGGCAGAGATATGTGGGGTGAGTGGGTAGTAAAACATACTAGTAATAATGTTTGAACTAATGACTACATAGTACTTTAGCAACTTTCAAGCTTTCAACAATTTTTTTCTTACGTGTATTAAATATTTATTGGTAAAATTATGTCTTTAGAATGATGACTTGTTTGCCAAGTTTAAAGGATGGTACTTCGATGTTTTTACTTCCAATTCCTGTGTAAATCTCTGATGGATGTGATTGTTTGGAAAGTTGGGTATTTGCGTGCGAAAGAGTGGACTCAACAGTGATGTTGATAACATTTGAAATGTATATTGTGTACACTAAGCTTATGGCCATAGTTGCTTCCTACCCATTTATGAGACATTCATCTTCTGATTATTTCTAACAGACAGTTTATTATTGTAATTCTTTTAATTCTGTAAACGAGTAATGGGAATTTGTCAAAACAAGTCTTATCATTGACGTTTATAAAAGAGCCACCAATTGTCTGAGATAGAAACGTCTATTCTGTTTGTTTAAAAAAAGTTATTTTTTCTGAATCCTAGGAATCCTTATTTGCTGATTTCTATTTCCAGCTTTAGCATGTATTAATCACCAAATCCCTTAGGAGGGCAACAAGTCAGCAGAGTTATAAAAGTATTAGGCAAAATACCTCTGGTGTTTGTTCCAGTTAACTTTACTCTAAATTCAGATACTGCTGAGGTCATTTGTGTCTTAGATTTTTTCTGGAACCATAAAGTATAACATATAAATCCAGGACAATAAATTGATGGACTTGTTAGGGTGAAATGCTTTGTAGTACTTTTTCTAGCTTTTTGCATTCTGAATTTTTGGCTGCTAGACTTAATATGTTTCGTAGTTTAACAGTATCACCTGCCCCTTATGGTGCTTTGACTGAGTTTATTCAGTTGTAAGCATTTAGGCTAGATCTCCAGTTTGTATATAACTTTCTCTCTCCAGTCTCTGAGACTTTCAAAAATAGAGGGTTATGGTCACTTTCTCTCCCTGACTAAGTAATAAAGAAAACAAAGAAATTTAGACTTTTTGTAGATTGGCATCCTATACAAGCGAGGATTTATCTCATTTGTTTGCTGTTTAGATACTTTAATAGGACAGACTATCTAAGCATAAAAGCAGATATAAATCTGATGTCTGTCGATGGGTATGGTTATGATAATGATGTAACAATCTGTTGTGTAGAGATTGAATGGTAACAGAGGAGGTGATGAAAAAAAAACTTTGTTGACAGCAATTGTTTAGTATGAGTGTTATTTTTAGCCTAGTTTTTCAACAATGTGGTCAGTGAAGTCGGAAAGTTTTGCAAAAAACTGGGAAAAGAATGCAAAGAATGAATGATGTGTTAGTAGATGAAGTGAGAATTAGAATGGATGAATTGATTTCCAAATAACTTGGTGGTAAGTGCCTGTGATGAATGTGTCTGTGTGTGGAAAGTGTAGAATGAAGTAAATAAAACAAATGTTATGAAATAGAATCAATGCAGAAAGGCTATGGAACTTCAGAGAAATTGAGGTTAACAAAAGGGAACCACAGATTTATATGGAAGCATATCTGCAGGGTTTAGAAGACTCTTTAGGGTTACTAGGAGCTAGACAACTTCTATAGTGTTGGTGCCATGTAAAAATTGCTCCCAATATACTGTAAAGTGATTGGTATTAGGGAGGCCATCCAGCTGTAGAACTTGAAACAGAGATGTTGGAGTAAGTAGTCATCTTTCTGCTGTCAGTTCCTGTTGAATCTTCCGACTTACCAGTGTGGAAAACGGGCATACAATAATCAGAATGATGACCGATATGTGTGTTTATTGATATATATATGTGTATATATCTGTGTGCATGTGATCCAGACATTGCATCTAGAGTTACATTATCCGCTACACCCTCCCTCCTTTTGTTTTAGAAAAAGAAAAACATTTCATAGAGATTTGGTTGCTAATTCCAATAAGATGAACACTTGCATAGAGATTTCTTTTGTAATCAGTTTTGCTAGTGATGGGGGTGGGGATGATAATTGACCCAAGGTCTGCTGGTGCTATTATGAACGAAAAAGTGAGAACTGCTATCCCTCCATTAAAATCCTTCTCAAACTAAAATATCCTTTGTGTGAAATGAGATGTGGACAGAAAATTGCAGTGATACACTTTTGCTAATGGTGAGGGTGATGTTGATAAACCATATTCTGTGCAAATTGTATTCGCAAGCCTTTGACTTTAAAATTCTTGGTGTGTATGTTTGAGCATCAACTTCTGGGTTCACCTTCTAAATATTTTGATGTGTCTCTAAAATCTAAAGCCTTTGTTTCATATTTTCAATTAAATCTCATTCATGTATATATATAGATATACACCTTTCTTAGTATAAATGGTGCTCCTATCATTTTTGTTATACTCTTTCCCACCCACTCTTTTTCTCTTGGTGTGTGTATATTCAGTTGCACCACAGATGGCAATACACAGACCTGAACAGTTGGCTAATGTTCCCCTGCCAGATACAGGGTCAGCTGGCATTACCCTCTTGGCTAGCAAGACACAGTGTATCCCCCAGTATTAGTGATGAAAACAACAGATCTGCAGTTGCATTACTTACTCGATGAAAATAGTTACAAGTCACCCTATGTATAATCTTATCTTTTGAATATGTATTATCAAAAAAAACAAAAACTCTCTCTCTCTCTCTCTCTCTCTCTCTCTCTCCCTCCCTCCCTCCCTCCCTCCCTCCCTCTCTTTCTCTCTCCCCCCTCCCTCTCTTTCTCTCTCTCCCCCTCCCTCCCTCTCTCTCTCTCCCTCTCTCTCCCTCTCTCTCCCTCTCTCTCTCTCTATATATATAAATAAATGCTGGCATCCCTGTTTATGTTCACACAAATTAATTAGTTTCTGGAAATTGTTAGATTGTTTTTCTTTCTTTCAATCTTAATGATTCAGCCATAAAATACGAATTGTGTCTAGAGTAAGTTCTCAATTTCTTGGCTTTTCCAGCAGCCAATTTTAGTGACTAGTAGAATATGAACTTTGCATATACAGTCATTAATCCAGCAAATTATCCTCAGTCATTTTTATTACTACTTAGTTCTTTTGATTGTTAAAAAGTCTGCTGCCCAAGATCAAGCATGATGACACTAAATCAAGTTATCTACAATATGATCGCATCGCTTGAGAAATAGTGTCTGTATGAATATATGGCTTTGAATTGCTTCAAGCATTGTGTTTTGGGTCCTTGGCTTGTAAATTCATGTTATGTTACTAGTAATGTTTAATAGTCCTATGTGTTTAAGGCTGATAATTTAAGAAGTCAAAGCATATATTATTAAGGAGTAAATTGAATAATCTTATGGGTCAGTTTTGTGATGCTTTCTTGTACATGTAAAACCACCGGTCATATCATTGAAATCTCGGTTACAATTCAGTGCATGATTAATTTCAAATAATGTGAATAAATAAGCATTGCATTTGAATGCTAAAGGGTTAAAGAATTCATCATCATCCTTGTAAATGATTGGAATTTATTAAAGGAAAATGTTTCTATAAACTAACTTTAGAGATTTCTTTTCTATTTTGAGTGGCTAAACCTTATATCCAATGCAGTTCTTTGATTGATCCACTGTGAATATGTTTAGGAGTTAAGCTTTTAAGCAAAAGTTACTAATCATTCCATTACCCTGATTATTTCATTAGGCACAATAATCTTTTTTGTAAGAAATAGCAGAGGTAGTCTATTGATTGGCATTCATACATGGTATATGCCTGTGTGTGTGTGTGTGTGTGTCTTGTGCTGATATTATTGGGATGGAAGACTTATCTGGTTTGAGTTGAATTGAAAAGTGTAAAGCAGTCTAGTATTACCTGTGCTGTTTTGATCACATTGATTGCTTTTACTGTTTCCAAACACACCCAATGTATTGACTGAATACTCTTATCTTGCTGCTATATAAATTTGTATCACTCACATCTTCCATACATATTGTAATATCAGATGGAGAGGTGGGTGTATTCAAACTCATTAACGTTTGTAGGCAGTTCCATCCGTATTTTGTTGTTACACATGATTTTTAGTCCCCCCCCCCCTCTCCATCTGTTAGTCTGGTTGCTTTTAGTATAAATTAATCTACTGCAGGAATTCACTTAAAATACCAATTGAGAAATCCCTGCTCCTTGGTTGGTCTGCAATGTCTGAGGTTATTCTCATTCTATCAATCTATAAAGCTTCTGTGTGATATCAAATTCTTGAAAGTATTGGTTTTATTTTTATATAGATTAAAAAAAAATCTACCTAATGTTAGTAATGTTACAAAATCTCCATTGTTAAGGCTTGCTTGTTAAAATAGAAATCCTCAATATTTTCCCAATTTCTCTTTTAGTCTTAAGTGCTATTGAGTTCTGAAGTATCTGAAACTTCATAATTAGTGCGTGAGTTGTCCCTCAGTTCGTTCTCATTGGCTTACTGGGTACATTCTTGATTGTTGCTTCCCAGATAGCTTTCACCTTCCCCTGTCACTCCAGTCTCAGTCGTCTTTTCTCCACCCCTGCACCTTTTCACTACAGCCAGCTCTCGTCTTCCTATAGCTGTCTCATCTCACTTTCTTCCCATTCAGTTTAAAATACCAGCTCATGTATTAAACATCTGTTAAATGAGGCTTATGCAATGTTTACATAAATGTTCATTTTCTGACGGCCTGTTTTCAACATAAATATTGCTAGAATAAAAAGCATGGAAAGCCTTGATGTTTTCCTTTCCACTGTTCATTGTGGACACTGTGTAAAGGTGTGGATGTCAATCCTTGTAGACATGTTATTGTTTCTTCTATGGAAATTATTATTGGAGGCTTATTGAAGGGAAGAAACGAAATCTTTGCAAAGCCATTGCATTACTATGTTTTTATATTGCTCTTTCAGCACTGGTTGGGTTGCAGATATTGTTTCAACAGATGGATGTCTTGATTCCACTAACCACTCACCTCTTAAGTAGAAACAGAAGCTGTTAGTTTAGTTGTTACCATTTTACCTTGCCCATTGAAACAACATTAAGGACTACAACGGATCAAATTCAATCTTTACTATATTTAATGTATCTCTCCTAATTATCATTTAATGGGAACAAAACCGTTAATTGTTTACAGAGCCAAAGTGTAACATTGTACCACTGTAACAAAAACAGTTAAAGATGAAATAGGCAAATTGTTCAGATTATCATACTTGGGAATATTCTGAGAAATCTTTACAGTTTCCTCAAAGATGTATTAATTACTCCAGTATAAATGCATAGCTGCAGCTGCAGTAGTGTGAAGTGTGCAACTAGTTACCCTCCTTAGTTGTTGGAATACCTTCAATTTGGTATGAAGCTAACTTGTGCGAGCTTTCAAACTACTTTAAACTAGTTTCATTGATGTGCATCTTTGTGATATCTCTGATATATTTTGTGTTGGTATACTTGCCAAAACTGACCTTGCTTGTGCTGCAGCCATGTAAAAAGCACTCAGCTCACCGTAAGAAGTTGTGTTATGGAGGGCATCCAGCTGTAAAAACAATGCCAAAACAGACACAGAAGTTTGGTGCAGTCTTCTACCTGGCCAGCTTCTGTCAAACCATCGAACACCCATGCTAGTATAAGAAGGTGGACGTTAAATGATGATGATGATGATGATGACTTCTTTTGCACCCAAAGTTTTTGTGATAATACTTCATTTACTACATACATAAAGTAAATAATTTTCTTTTAGCATTGTGTATGGGGGAAGGAAAACTAGAACTACGTTTTTCACAGTAACAATGTTCATGCCTTGCAGATAACTTGTCTGAATTAAAATGCATAATATAGGTGTAGACATGGCTGTGTGGTAAGAAACTTGCTTCCCAACCACATGGTTCCAAGTTCAGTCCTACTTACTACATGGTACCTTGGGCAAGTGCTTTCTACTATAACCTCGGGCCAACCAAACCTTGCGAGTGGATTTGGGAGACAAACTGAAAGAAGCCTGTGTGTTGTTGTGTGTCTGTGTTTGTCCCCCACCACTGCTTGACAGTCCCTGTAACAGTAGAGGTTTGGCAAAGGAGACAATAAGTACCAGGCTTGAGAAAAAAGAAAAAGTACTGGGGTCATTCATTTCACTAAAAATTCTCCAAGGCAGTGCCCCAGCATGGTCACAGTCTAATGACTGACACAAGTAAAAGATAAAAGATGAAATATAGTATTCATCCTTAAAATTCATACATTTAATCAGATGTTTTGTGATGGTGAAGCACTGTCAGTGTTTAACTTTAAAAAGTTATGCTCGTTATCATGTTTGACATAAATTTTTGTGTCAAGTGGTTCATTGATGCATTAGAAAGTGGCTCATTGTTTTGATAGTTAATGTTATGTTTGCAAATGAATATGCTAATGTTCTGAGGAGCCTATTAACAGTTGGAGAAAGCTTAAAAGCCAGTAAAGCTGAGATTAGTTTCTTTTTGTTGTATTTGTGGGTTCAGTGATTTTGAAATTTGGAATATTTCTTTTAAGTTGCTTTGGAAATTGTTTAGTTAAGTTCTACTCTAGTATATATATATATATATATATATATATATATATAAATAAATATAATCCCTACATTTTTTTTTTCTCTCTCTTTTTTCTCTCCCCCCCTATTCTCTCTCCATTTTTCCCCTCTCAATCCCTTCTGTTAAAACACATAGGCTCGAAATGTCAAAGACTTTTCCATTCTTCCTGAGTGTCAAACTAATACACCTGCCTGTTGTTCCGTCATCTGTCTTCATCGTTTGTTTTTGTCAATTTGAACTATATCATCATCATCATCGCGTCTGTCTTCTTGTCACTACAATCTTAAAGGAAGCACACTATGGATAATGTAGTCCTGGATATACTGTGCCTGGGAAAAATAGACAGGTTGGAATGCTTTTGATCAGGAGCCAAACCACTTCAAGAATTTTCTGTCAGAATTAGACAATGTGGTTGTATATAACAATTATCAAACATTAATAATGCTGTTGTTTCTGAGGAAGTGCGAGTTTTTTTTAACTCTCTGGCATGGAGCCTCATTTGGAGTTTCAGTGCCAAGAAGATGGAGCCCTTTTCACAAGCCCTACAGAGAGCATGCACTACATATATTCTTGTAGGAAATTGAATGAACTAATAGTCTTCTTTGTCATTTGACTTTTTGGTCAATAGATTGGCTCTGTCATCTTCTAAGAGTTAAAGAAAAGCCAAGGAAATTGGGATAGTCATTCCTTTCCCTAGCTACTGGTATTACTTGTGTTATTATGGAGTTTGCTTTTTATGATCATGTAGCCTTGGATTCAATCTCCTTGGCACCTTGGGCAAGTGACTTCCATTGTAACCTTGAGTTGCTCCATCACTCTATGAGTGAAACTGGCAGAAGGAAACTGGAAGTCTGGCATAATGTGAATGTGTGTTTGTCTTTACAAAGCAAAAAAAAAAAAAGAAAGAAATCTTTTATGTCCATTATTTAGCAGAGTAGTAAATATAAATCTGTAAAATAAGTATAAGACTTTTTAAAAGAAGAAATAAATTTACTGGGCTTAGTGGGATTGACTGAAACCCTTCAGCATGGCCACTTTCTAATGATTGAAACAAGTAAAAGAGTATGGTATTAACAGCTAAAAGAAAGCAAATGTTTCCAACTGGCTATTAAAATCATACTCATCTGATGTTGTGCCAAGCTCAATTATGCATATTTTCCTGTTAACCAAACGTTGACTGTGTTTTAAGAAGGAAAGCAAATACTCTTATTATTAGTACTGTAATATTTATCATATAACTTTCAGTTGCTTTGCATTGAAGTTTATATTGTGCTAGTCGATTAAAATAGATGTTGCTGGTATCAGATTCTTGTGACCGGACTAATTTCTTATCCCCCCCCCCCCCCCCAATAAAAAACCTGTTCTGCTCTGGCCCCATCTTTTGCTCTCCATGTTCTGGCATAAAGTTGTGTCTTCCTACCTAGCTGTTTGTAGTTTTGCAAACTGTATGACAGCTTCAGCAGTACTGGTAGCAGACCCCCCCCCCCCCCCCGTAACACTTGCTGTAGAGTGGTTGACATGAAGAGGGGCATCCAGATGCAGTAAACTATGTCAAAGCAGGAACTGGAGCACAATATATTTCTTGGCCTTTCCAGGTTCAGTCAAACTGTTCACAACCCATGGCCAACTTGGATGTTAAACAATAAAGAACTCGTCATTGTCATTGCATCATTATTACCACTATGAGTGATAATGTTACACTTGGCTTTGTTACCGTGCTGGTGCTATGTAAACACACCTGTGCTGGTGGCATGTAAAAAGCAACCAGCGCACTCTGTAAAGTGGTTGGCATTAGGAAGCTGTAGAAACCATGTCAAAACAGACAATTGGGAGTCTAGCCAGCTCTTGTTAAACTATCTGACCCACGCCAGCATGGATAACGGACATTAAATGATGAAGATGATGAAATTACATTGGTAGATTATACTTCACAGTATCTAGTCCTGTACATCGTTTGGATTCAATTATGTCAATGTAGAAATAGTACAGATAGAACAGGTAGCAGTAAAATTTACACTTGTGCTGTATAGTCAAAGAAATCACCTGCCATTATCATCTTTGTTATTTCGATTGTCCATATGTATGTCTTGTGTCCTTTAAGCTTCATAATTGTAAAGCATATTGTTTTGTTAGCGTAAATATTTTCAGGAGATCTTCAATTGATAATATCACATACGATCTGTAAATTAGGGTTCATGTAACTATTTTGAAAGAAACCTTAACTAGCCATGTATTCCCATTGACTTCCATATATTGTGAGTTATGTAATTTTGTCAATTCTTCTGTTGTCAATAAGCTGATTACCTGGGACTTTCTTGGGTTTGTCTAGTTCCTGTATTGTTTTCATTTAACCAACAGAAGGGAAAAAAATAAACCCCATAGGCATGGCTGTGTGGTAAGAAGCTTGCTTCCGAACCAAATAGTTCTGGGTTCTGTCCCACTGCTTGGCACTTTGGGCAAGTGTTATCTACTAAGCTACTATAGCCTTGGTCAGACCAAGACTTTGCGAGTGGATTTGGTAGATGGAAACTGAAAGAAGCTTGTCATAGATATCTATGTGTATGTGTCTTTTGTGTTTGCTCCCACCACCGCTTGACAACCAGTGCTAGTGTGGTCGCGTTTGATAAAAGAGATCAATAGAATAAGTACCAGGCTTTTTAAAAAAAGAATACTGGGGTCAATTCATTTGACTAAAATTTCTTGAGGACAGTTCCCCAGCATGGCTGCAGTCTAATGACTGAAACAAGTGAAAGATGCTCCCCAGAAAATAGTTATGTGAAAATATAAATCTAGCAAATATTCAGTTATCAAAAAATAGGCCAACTTTTGTATTGACAGATTTACAAGAATTTTACATTAGTAGAGTTGCTTATTAAGGATTAGAACCATTATTGCTACATAGCTTGCTCTCCTATTCTCTTCACTCATTGAGATCATGTCTTTGAGATCAAAGAATTGTGATTAGTTGCATGAACTGGAATTAGTGTATTGTTGAAATAAATACTATTGCTTGTTCATTGATTAACTGGGTGATGGGTCATTTTTCTCTCTTCTAAAGAGCAGCTGAATTTTACCTTTCGGTAAAATTGCACGAATATACTTTATATTCAGAGCAGTTTCAATAATTGTGTAGTGGTGGATTAAAAGAGTTAACTCACATGGGAGTTTTCCAGTTACAATAGTTATTGTTATATGTACTAATAGCCAGTTAATACTGCCAGAAGGTTAATTTCTAGTTTATAATTTTTCTTTTCTTTTCATCTGTGTTTTTCCATGCTGATATGGGTAGATTTAGCAAAATTGGGTACTTTGTTACCTGAACTCCTACAACTATATGTCCAGCCTGTCATTTCTCTTTCTCTTTCAACTTTTCTCTTTCAACCTGGTGTGATGATATGATGAAAGTAATAGATTGTTTTTCTTTTGAAGAGAGATAGAGGAGAGTGCAAGAATCTGAATGATTTATAGGAGTGAAAAACCTTTGAGCCCTGTTAGGGTTTGTCTCTGAGAAGGTGGCAGAAACCAGCACAGTGTTGGTGTTTCATACCTTGCCGACCACTTATTGTTTGGTTAGCTTGCTTTTTCTAGTTTGGGGCTGATGAAATAAACAGGGTTTGTCAAAAAGAGTCGTTATGTCTCATGTCAGAAAGTGTTTATAGAAGTTTTAATCCAGGCAGCATAATTTTATTTGGGTATGACATAATAGCAGTAGTAGGAAGATTTGTACTCTTCACTTTGTACTTTGTCATCCAATAACTGAACTTTACAACCATTATGCTTTTCTTAAATGGTAATGTTTCTCAGTTACAATATTTCAGTTTTAATCTTGTAGTGCTATCATTGCCATGTTTCACCCTTTAGCACTTAAACTGGCCACATCTGTCCAAAATATTTAGCCTCTCATGCCTACCCCTATAATATGCCACTTAAAAAATAAATGATCACAACATTAAAATCCTGAAGCATGG